>NC_092161.1:3671346-3673846 GCF_045791955.1 Oncorhynchus clarkii lewisi
TTAAATGTCATTCCTATGTGATTTCACACTTTAATTAAGGTGATTAATATCAGAAGAAAAGCTTGCCTCCTCCACTTAGTAGAAAATAAACTCTTCATTGATCTGACAGGGCTGAGATTCTACTAAGAAGAGACTATGATGACCCCCAGGCGGTGCAGGACGGAAGACACAGTTCAGTCAGTACCGGGCTGGAGAGCGTTCAGTCAGTACCGGGCTGGAGAGAGTTCAGTCAGTACCGGGCTGGAGAGAGTTCAGTCAGTACCGGGCTGGAGAGAGTTCAGTCAGTACCGGGCTGGAGAGAGTTCAGTCAGTACCGGGCTGGAGAGAGTTCAGTCAGTACCGGGCTGGAGAGAGTTCAGTCAGTACCGGGCTGGAGAGAGTTCAGTCAGTACCGGGCTGGAGAGAGTTCAGTCAGTACCGGGCTGGAGAGAGTTCAGTCAATACCGGGCTGGAGAAAGTTCAGTCAGTACCGGGCTGGAGAGAGTTCAGTCAGTACCGGGCTGGAGAGAGTTCAGTCAGTACCGGGCTGGAGAGAGTTCAGTCAGTACCGGGCTGGAGAGAGTTCATTTCAAAAGGTGCTGTTTTTGCCAAATGTAATGCTTTTGATATATTGGAAACGCATTTATCAGAGCGGTCACATTAAACCCCAAAACAGTACTGGAGGAAACATGGCTCAAACCCTCCTGTCCTTCCCAGAGAAAGGCCCTCCCTTCTATCCCAGAGTAGTGGCCCTCTTGTCCCCCCCAGAGTAGTGGCCCTCTGTCCCTCCCAGTGTAGTGGCCCTCTTTCCCTCCCAGAGTAGTGGCCCTCTTTCCCTCCCAGAGTAGTGGCTCTCTTGTCCCTCTCAGAGTAGTGGCCCTCTGTCCCTCCCAGAGTAGTGGCCCTCTTTCCCTCCCAGAGTAGTGGCCCTCTTGTCTCTCCCAGAGTAGTGGCCCTCTTGTCCCTCACAGAGTAGTGGCCCTCTTGTCCCTCTCAGAGTAGTGGCACTCTTTCCCTCCCAGAGTTGTGGCCCTCTTTCCCTCCCAGAGTAGTGACCCTCTTGTCCCTCCCAGAGTAGTGGCCCTCTTTCCCTCCCAGATTAAGGCCCTCTTGTCCCTCCCAGAGTAGTGGCCCTCTTGTCCCTCCCAGAGTAGTGGCCCTCTTTCCCTCCCAGAGTAGTGGCCCTCTTTCCCTCCCAGATTAAGGCCCTCTTGTCCCTCCCAGAGTAGTGGCACTCTTGTTCCTCCCAGAGTAGTGGCCCTATTTCCCTCCCAGAGTAGTGACCCTCTTGTCCCTCCCAGAGTAGTGGCCCTCCTTCCCTCCCAGATTAAGGCCTTCTTGTCCCTCCCAGAGTAGTGGCCCTCTTGTCCCTCCCAGAGTAGTGGCCCTCTGTCCCTCCCAGAGTAAGGCCCTCTTGTCCCTCCCAGAGTAGTGGCCCTCTTGTCCCTCCCAGAGTAGTGGCCCTCTTGTCCCTCCCAGAGTAGTGGCCCTCTGTCCCTCCCAGATTAAGGCCCTCTTGTCCCTCCCAGAGTAGTGGCCCTCTTGTCCCTCCCAGAGTAGTGGCCCTCTTGTCCCTCCCAGAGTAGTGGCATGGCCTAACCCGATAACACATTATCAGCTGGTTAATGCCCATGTCTCCATTATCACCTCCTCACAATGGCACAACGTTTTAGAGCAGGGCTGAATGTGAGATGGGTGTAGGAAGGAGGGAGAACTTCCTGTGATAGTGTGTACTTACTGTTTATCAGTCACCACGGCACGGAGCAGAGCGGCCGCCATTAAACAGCTCTGAGTAACATTCTCCTCGGGGGGCATCCTCTTGGCCTCACCAGTAGCATGTGGTCACCAGCGGGGGGTGGGAGGGTACCGACGGGGGCTGGAGAGGCGAGACGAGAGATTAAGGAGGCAAGAAGCCGTGTCTGCCCCCCCCCCACCACCCCTGCTCTCCTCACCTGCCAATAAAGGCCACTCTCCTATGTTTCCTTATTACCTCCTTATTACGGCGAGAGAGAAAGAGAGAAGAAGAATGTACCACATACTAATGGACTCTGCTCCACCCCTTCTCTCCTCTCCTCTTTCTACCCTCTTCCTCTCCTCCTCTCCTCCTTCTCCCCTCCTCCCCTCCTCCCCTCTTCCTCTCCTCCTCTCCTCTCCTCTCCTCTCCTCCTCTCCTCCTTCTCCTCTCCTTCTCCCCTCCTCCCCTCTTCCTCTCCTCCTCTCCTCTCCTATTCCTCTTATTCTCCTCCTCCTCTCCTCCTTCTCCCTTCCTCTTCCCCTCTTCTCCCCTCCTCCCCTCTTCTACCCCCCTCCTTCTCCCCTCCACCTCCCCTCCTCCCCTCCTCCTAGCCTCCTCCTACCCTATTCTCCCCTCCTCCTCCCCTCTTATGTCCTCCTCCCCTCCTCCTCCCCTCTTCTTCCCTCCTCCCCTCCTCCTCCCCTCCTCCCCTCTTATCCCCTCCTCCCCTCTTCCTCCCCTCCTCCCCTCTTCTCCCCTGATCCCCTCCTCCTCCCCTCCTCCTAC
>NC_092161.1:3678846-3791346 GCF_045791955.1 Oncorhynchus clarkii lewisi
CGTCTGAACCATATGACTTTCCCGTCGGTTGACACGTTGAAAGTATTTCCTGGTTTGACACATTGAACGTATTTCCTGGTTTGACACATTGGAGGTATTTCCTGTTTTGACACATTGAACGTATTTCCTGGTTTGACACATTGGAGGTATTTCCTGGTTTGACACATTGAAAGTATTTCCTGGTTTGACACATTGAAAGTATTTCCTGGTTTGACACATTGAAAGTATTTCCTGGTTTGACACATTGAAAGTATTTCCTGGTTTGACACATTGAACGTATTTCCTGGTTTGACACATTGACAGTATTTCCTGGTTTGACACATTGGAGGTATTTCCTGGTTTGACACATTGAAAGTATTTCCTGGTTTGACACATTGAAAGTATTTCCTGGTTTGACACATTGAAAGTATTTCCTGGTTTGACACATTGAAAGTATTTCCTGGTTTGACACATTGAACGTATTTCCTGGTTTGACACATTGACAGTATTTCCTGGTTTGACACATTGACAGTATTTCCTGGTTTGACACATTGAACGTATTTCCTGGTTTGACACATTGACAGTATTTCCTGGTTTGACACATTGACAGTATTTCCTGGTTTGACACGTTGACAATATTTCCTGGTTTGACACATTGACAGTATTTTCTGGTTTGACACATTGAACGTATTTCCTGGTTTGACACATTGAACATATTTCCTGGTTTGACACATTGAACGTATTTCCTGGTTTGACACATTGAAAGTATTTCCTGGATTGACACATTGAACTTATTTCCTGGTTTGACACATTGAACGTATTTCCTGGTTTGACACATTGAACGTATTTCCTGGTTTGACACATTGAACGTATTTCCTGGTTTGACACATTGAAAGTATTTCCTGGATTGACACATTGAACGTATTTCCTGGTTTGACACATTGAACGTATTTCCTGGTTTGACACATTGAACGTATTTCCTGGTTTGACACATTGAACGTATTTCCTGGTTTGACACATTGAACGTATTTCCTGTTTTGACACATTGAACGTATTTCCTGGTTTGACACATTGAACGTATTTCCTGGTTTGACACATTGAAAGTATTTCCTGGATTGACACATTGAACTTATTTCCTGGTTTGACACATTGAACGTATTTCCTGGTTTGACACATTGAACGTATTTCCTGGTTTGACACATTGAACGTATTTCCTGGTTTGACACATTGAAAGTATTTCCTGGATTGACACATTGAACGTATTTCCTGGTTTGACACATTGAACGTATTTCCTGGTTTGACACATTGAACGTATTTCCTGGTTTGACACATTGAACGTATTTCCTGGTTTGACACATTGAACGTATTTCCTGTTTTGACACATTGAACGTATTTCCTGGTTTGACACATTGAAAGTATTTCCTGGTTTGACACATTGAACGTATTTCCTGGTTTGACACATTGAAAGTATTTCCTGGTTTGACACATTGAAAGTATTTCCTGGTTTGACACATTGAAAGTATTTCCTGGTTTGACACATTGAACGTATTTCCTGGTTTGACACATTGACAGTATTTCCTGGTTTGACACATTGGAGGTATTTCCTGGTTTGACACATTGAAAGTATTTCCTGGTTTGACACATTGAAAGTATTTCCTGGTTTGACACATTGAAAGAATTTCCTGGTTTGACACATTGAAAGTATTTCCTGGTTTGACACATTGAACGTATTTCCTGGTTTGACACATTGACAGTATTTCCTGGTTTGACACATTGACAGTATTTCCTGGTTTGACACATTGAACGTATTTCCTGGTTTGACACATTGACAGTATTTCCTGGTTTGACACATTGACAGTATTTCCTGGTTTGACACGTTGACAATATTTCCTGGTTTGACACATTGACAGTATTTTCTGGTTTGACACATTGAACGTATTTCCTGGTTTGACACATTGAACATATTTCCTGGTTTGACACATTGAACGTATTTCCTGGTTTGACACATTGAAAGTATTTCCTGGATTGACACATTGAACTTATTTCCTGGTTTGACACATTGAACGTATTTCCTGGTTTGACACATTGAACGTATTTCCTGGTTTGACACATTGAACGTATTTCCTGGTTTGACACATTGAAAGTATTTCCTGGATTGACACATTGAACGTATTTCCTGGTTTGACACATTGAACGTATTTCCTGGTTTGACACATTGAACGTATTTCCTGGTTTGACACATTGAACGTATTTCCTGGTTTGACACATTGAACGTATTTCCTGTTTTGACACATTGAACGTATTTCCTGGTTTGACACATTGAACGTATTTCCTGGTTTGACACATTGAAAGTATTTCCTGGATTGACACATTGAACTTATTTCCTGGTTTGACACATTGAACGTATTTCCTGGTTTGACACATTGAACGTATTTCCTGGTTTGACACATTGAACGTATTTCCTGGTTTGACACATTGAAAGTATTTCCTGGATTGACACATTGAACGTATTTCCTGGTTTGACACATTGAACGTATTTCCTGGTTTGACACATTGAACGTATTTCCTGGTTTGACACATTGAACGTATTTCCTGGTTTGACACATTGAACGTATTTCCTGTTTTGACACATTGAACGTATTTCCTGGTTTGACACATTGAAAGTATTTCCTGGTTTGACACATTGAACGTATTTCCTGGTTTGACACATTGAACGTATTTCCTGGTTTGACACATTGAACGTATTTCCTGGTTTGACACATTGAACGTATTTCCTGGTTTGACACATTGAACGTATTTCCTGGTTTGACACATTGAACGTATTTCCTGTTTTGACACATTGAACGTATTTCCTGGTTTGACACATTGAACGTATTTCCTGGTTTGACACATTGAAAGTATTTCCTGGATTGACACATTGAACTTATTTCCTGGTTTGACACATTGAACGTATTTCCTGGTTTGACACATTGAACGTATTTCCTGGTTTGACACATTGAACGTATTTCCTGGTTTGACACATTGAAAGTATTTCCTGGATTGACACATTGAACGTATTTCCTGGTTTGACACATTGAACGTATTTCCTGGTTTGACACATTGAACGTATTTCCTGGTTTGACACATTGAACGTATTTCCTGGTTTGACACATTGAACGTATTTCCTGTTTTGACACATTGAACGTATTTCCTGGTTTGACACATTGAAAGTATTTCCTGGTTTGACACATTGAACGTATTTCCTGGTTTGACACATTGAACGTATTTCCTGGTTTGACACATTGAACGTATTTCCTGGTTTGACACATTGAACGTATTTCCTGGTTTGACACATTGACAGTATTTCCTGGATTGACACATTGAACGTATTTCCTGGTTTGACACATTGACAGTATTTCCTGGTTTGACACGTTGACAATATTTCCTGGTTTGACACATTGAAAGTATTGCTTGACTTCATTCACAGAGATCTGTATATCAACAGCTGTTAGGTCATTTTTGATAGTCATACTACGTATTTTTTATTTGTGATGGTTTTGCAGCCCTTGCCAAGTTTTCCAACTGTCCTTGTTTTTGAAAATATTTTCTAATGTGTCTTTCTAAGCTGCCTGAATCTCCTTCATTTTGCTTCTGAGTTGCCTCTGAATATGTTTCCTCTCCTGTTTACTGACACTTGATTTTTAAACACTGTTTTCGTCTGGTTGTGGAGCTCTTTTGAGAGTTACTCAAGCTTTATTATTGGAGAAGACGCTGACTCACAGAAACGATTGTTCTCAGACACGGTATCCTCTGCCTCTTCCAGGTCGTCAGCGCTGGCCGTCAGGACCACCCAGCCAGCGGACTCAAAACAGTCCTGGAGTCCTTTAGTCACTTCAGGAGTCCAGCTTTAAATCTCCACCTTCTCTCACTGCAAGAAGCTGTTTGTAGACTGGGATGAGCTGAACCTTGTTATGATCCTAAGCCCCAAAATTGGGTAGAGCCTTGGAAAAATACGCAGCTGGGGGGAAAAAAAAACACAGAAGAGATGCCAGATGTCAGAAACCAGAAACCAGACACCAGACATCAGAGGGCAGCATCAGATGCCAGACGCCAGACGCCATCATCTGACGCCAGACGCCATCATCAGACGCCAGACACCAGATGCCAGATGCCAGACACCATCATCAGAAGCCAGATACCAGACGCCAGACACCATCATAAGATGCCAGACACCATCATCAGACGCCAGACACCATCATCAGTTGCCAGACACCAGGCGCCAGATGCCAGACACCATCATCAGATGCCAGACACCAGACGCCAGATGCCAGACACCATCATCAGACACCAGACACCATCATCAGACGCCAGATGCCAGAAACCAGATGCCAGACACCATCATCAGACGCCAGACACCATCATCAGATGCCAGACACCACCATCAGACACAAGACACCATCATCAGACACCAGCCACCATCATCAGACACCAGACACCATCATCAGACGCCAGACACCATCATCAGACACCAGCCACCATCATCAGACACCAGACACCATCATCAGACGCCAGACACCATCATCAGACGCCAGACACCATCATCAGACGCCAGACACCATCATCAGAAACCAGACACCATCATCAGACACCAGACACCATCATCAGACACCAGACACCAGACACAATCATCAGACGCCAGACGCCAGAAACCAGACGCCAGACACCAGACGCCAGACGCCATTACCAGATGCCAGAGTCAGACACCATTACCAGACGCCAGAGTCAGACACCATTACCAGACGCCAGAGTCAGACACCATTACCAGACGCCAGAGTCAGACACCATTACCAGACGCCAGAGTCAGACACCATTACCAGACGCCAGAGTCAGACACCATTACCAGACACCATTACCAGACGCCAGAGTCAGCCACCATTACCAGACGCCAGAGTCAGACACCATTACCAGACACCGTTACCAGACGCCAGAGTCAGACACCATTACCAGACGCCAGAGTCAGACACCATTACCAGACACCAGAATCAGACACCAGCATCAGACGAGAGATGGAGTCACAAACAAGGTCATAAATAGCAAAAACATGAATCAGTAATAAGGTCACCTTCCTGTCAGCTCCACTTCTTCTTCTCTCACAGTCAGACAGGAGCTGTAGCTCTTCTTCTCTCACAGTCAGACAGGAGCTGTAGCTCTTCTTCTCTCACAGTCAGACAGGAGCTGTACCTCTTCTTCTGTCACAGTCAGACAGATGCTGTACCTCTTCTTCTCTCACAGTCAGACAGGAGCTGTACCTCTTCTTCTCACAGGCAGACAGGAGCTGTACCTCTTCTTCTCTCACAGTCAGACAGGAGCTGTACCTCTTCTTCTCTCACAGTCAGACAGGAGCTATAGCTCTTCTTCTCTCACAGTCAGACAGGAGCTGTACCTCTTCTTCTCCCACAGTCAGACAGGAGCTGTACCTCTTCTTCTCTCACAGTCAGACAGGAGCTGTACCTATTCTTCTCTCACAGTCAGACAGGAGCTGTAGCTCTTCTTCTCTCACAGTCAGACAGGAGCTGTAGCTCTTCTTCTCTCACAGTCAGACAGGAGCTGTACCTCTTCTTCTCTCACAGTCAGACAGGAGCTGTACCTCTTCTTCTCTCACAGTCAGACAGGAGCTGTAGCTCTTCTTCTCTCACAGTCAGACAGGAGCTGTAGCTCTTCTTCTCTCACAGTCAGACAGGAGCTGTGCCTCTTCTTCTCTCACAGTCAGACAGGAGCTATAGCTCTTCTTCTCTCACAGCCAGACAGGAGCTGTAGCTCTTTTCTCTCACAGCCAGACAGGAGCTGTACCTCTTCTTCTCTCACAGTCAGACAGGAGCTGTACCTCTTCTTCTCTCACAGTCAGACAGGAGCTGTACCTCTTCTTCTCTCACAGTCAGACAGGAGCTGTATCTCTTCTTCTCTCACAGCCAGACAGGAGCTGTGCCTCTTCTTCTCTCATAGTCAGACAGGAGCTTTGGGCTATTGTGGCCAAGCCTCATCTTCAGATGATATCCCATTTTAACTCTCCATGTAATTTCTTTAATCACCAACTGTAACTAAGCAGCAGATAACAAAACAGAGGCCGTTGACCACATCAAGACTACTACAGTGTGTGAAGGAGAAGGAAGGGCACAGTACACCGTATGGCAAATTGGAATTTAATAGACAAAGAATTGCAATATCGTTTCTTAATGTGTGTGTGTGTGTGTGTGTGTGTGTGTGTGTGTGTGTGTGTGTGTGTGTGTGTGTGTGTGTGTGTGTGTGTGTGTGTGTGTGTTGCCTGATTTGAACAGATGGAGTCATTAAAACAAAACAACATTTTAGCGATTGAAACGGAGATCACAGTACAACACTGAACTACAATAGAAACTGCTGTAGTAATCATCTGATTGGGTGATGTTCAAACTGCTGTAGTAATCATCTGATTGGGTGATGTTATAACTGCTGTAGTAATCATCTGATTGGGTGATGTCCAAACTGCTGTAGTAATCATCTGATTGGGTGATGTTCAAACTGCTGTAGTAATCATCTGATTGGGTGATGTTATAACTGCTGTAGTAATCGTCTGATTGGGTGATGTTCAAACTGCTGTAGTAATCATCTGATTGGGTGATGTTATAACTGCTGTAGTAATCATCTGATTGGGTGATGTTCAAACTGCTGTAGTAATCATCTGATTGGGTGATGTTCAAACTGCTGTAGTAATCATCTGATTGGGTGATGTTATAACTGCTGTAGTAATCATCTGATTGGGTGATGTCCAAACTGCTGTAGTAATCATCTGATTGGGTGATGTTATAACTGCTGTAGTAATCATCTGATTGGGTGATGTTCAAACTGCTGTAGTAATCATCTGATTGGGTGATGTTCAAACTGCTGTAGTAATCATCTGATTGGGTGATGTTATAACTGCTGTAGTAATCGTCTGATTGGGTGATGTTATAACTGCTGTAGTAATCATCTGATTGGGTGATGTCCAAACTGCTGTAGTAATCATCTGATTGGGTGATGTTATAACTGCTGTAGTAATCATCTGATTGGGTGGTGTTATAACTGCTGTAGTAATCATCTGATTGGGTGATGTTATAACTGCTGTAGTAATCATCTGATTGGGTGATGTTATAACTGCTGTAGTAATCATCTGATTGGGTGATGTTCAAACTGCTGTAGTAATCATCTGATTGGGTGATGTTATAACTGCTGTAGTAATCATCTGATTGGGTGATGTTATAACTGCTGTAGTAATCATTTTATTGGGTGATGTTATAACTGCTGTAGTAATCATCTGATTGGGTGATGTTATAACTGCTGTAGTAATCATCTGATTGGGTGATGTCCAAACTGCTGTAGTAATCATCTGATTGGGTGATGTTATAACTGCTGTAGTAATCATCTGATTGGGTGATGTTCAAACTGCTGTAGTAATCATCTGATTGGGTGATGTTCAAACTGCTGTAGTAATCATCTGATTGGGTGATGTTATAACTGCTGTAGTAATCGTCTGATTGGGTGATGTTATAACTGCTGTAGTAATCATCTGATTGGGTGATGTTATAACTGCTGTAGTAATCATCTGATTGGGTGATGTTATAACTGCTGTAGTAATCATCTGATTGGGTGATGTTATAACTGCTGTAGTAATCATCTGATTGGGTGATGTCCAAACTGCTGTAGTAATCATCTGATTGGGTGATGTTATAACTGCTGTAGTAATCATCTGATTGGGTGATGTTATAACTGCTGTAGTAATCATCTGATTGGGTGATGTTCAAACTGCTGTAGTAATCATCTGATTGGGTGATGTTATAACTGCTGTAGTAATCATCTGATTGGGTGATGTTATAACTGCTGAAAGTAATCATCTGATTGGGTGATGTCCAAACTGCTGTAGTAATCATCTGATTGGGTGATGTTATAACTGCTGTAGTAATCATCTGATTGGGTGATGTTATAACTGCTGTAGTAATCATCTGATTGGGTGATGTTATAACTGCTGTAGTAATCATCTGATTGGGTGATGTTATAACTGCTGTAGTAATCATCTGATTGGGTGATGTCCAAACTGCTGTAGTAATCATCTGATTGGGTGATGTTATAACTGCTGTAGTAATCATCTGATTGGGTGATGTTCAAACTGCTGTAGTAATCATCTGATTGGGTGATGTTCAAACTGCTGTAGTAATCATCTGATTGGGTGATGTTATAACTGCTGTAGTAATCATCTGATTGGGTGATGTTATAACTGCTGTAGTAATCATCTGATTGGGTGATGTTCAAACTGCTGTAAAAACCATCTGATTTGGTGATGTTCAAAGCTGTTGGTTGTGAAATCCAGTTTTGGAGGAAGTAGTATTGTGATTGTGTGTGTGTGTGTGTGTGTGTGCGTGTTTGTGTGCATGTTTGTGTGCGTGTTTCTGTGCGCGTGTGTGCGTGTGTGTGTGCGTTTGTGTGCGTGTTTGTGTGCGTGTTTGTGTGCGCGTGTGCGTGTGTGTGTGTGTGTAGCACAGTAAACTGCTTAATGGACTGCCAAAGTAATTTGGGAGACATTTTCAATCATAGCGATGAACTGGTGGTCTCTTCTGAGATGTGTTTTATTGAGGAAGCCATGTTTAAAAGTAAGTCCATCTAGTCCAGGTAGTCCATCTAGTCCATGTAGTCCATCTAGTCCATCTAGTCCAGGTGTCCATCTAGTCCAGGTAGTCCATCTAGCCCATCCAGTCCAGGTAGTCTAGGTAGTCCATCTAGTCCAGGTAGTCCATCTAATCCAGGTAGTCCATCTAGTCCATCTAGTCCAGGTAGTCCATCTAGTCCAGGTAGTCCATCTAGCCCATCAAGTCCATCTAGTCCAGGTAGCCCATCTAGTCCATCTAGTCCAGGTAGTCCATCAAGTCCATCTAGTCCATCTAGTCCAGGTAGCCCATCTAGTCCATCTAGTCCAGGTAGTCCAGGTAGTCCATCTAGTTCAGGTAGTCCATCTCGTCTAGGTAGTCCATCTAGTCCATCTAGTCCAGGTAGTCCAGGTAGTCCATCTAGTCCAGGTAGTCCAGGTAGTCCATCTAGTCCATCTAGTCCATCTAGTCCAGGTAGTCCATCTAGTCCATCTAGTCCATCTAGTCCAGGTAGTCCAGGTAGTCCATCTAGTCCATCCAGTCCAGGTAGTCCATCTAGTCCAGGTAGTCCATCTAGTCCATCTAGTCCAGGTAGTCAATCTAGTCCAGGTAGTCAATCTAGTCCAGGTAGTCCATCTAGTCCAGGTAGTCCATCTAGTCCAGGTAGTCCAGGTAGTCAATCTAGTCCAGGTAGTCCATGTAGTCCATCTGGTGGTGTTGGTTATACAGTATGTGATGTTGTAGTGACATGTTTCCCTCTTACTTCACAATTGTGAAAATCACTTCAACCATAAAATGCATACTAAAATCACTACAAGTATGAAATTCACTACACACTACAGTTGTCCCCCATACTGTAGTCGGCCCTCATATTCCAGTTGGCCCTCATACTACAGTTGGCCCTCATATTCCAGTTGGCCCTCATATTCCAGTTGGCCCTCATTCTACAGTTGGCTCTAACACTATAGTTGGCCCTCATACTATAGTTGGCCCTCATTCGACAGCTGTCTCTAACACTATAGTTGGCCCTCATACTATAGTTGGCCCTCATTCTACAGCTGGCCCTCATAATATAGTTGGCCCTAATACTGTAGTTGGCCCTCATACTATAGTTGGCCCTAATACTATAGTTGTCCCTCATATTCCAGTTGCCCCTCATACTACAGTTGGCCCTCATACTACAGTTGGCCCTCATACTACAGTTGGCCCTCATACTGCAGTTGGCCCTCATACTATAGCCCTCATACTATAGCCCTCATACTATAGCCCTCATACTATAGCCCTCATACTATAGCCCTCATACTATAGTTGGCCCTCATACTACAGTTGGCCCTCATTCTGCAGTTGGCCCTCATATTCCAGTTGGCCCAGTTGGCCCTCATACTATAGTTATTTATACCCTGATATAAAGGTACAGGGACCATCAGACCTCATTATACCCTGATATAAAGGTACAGGTACCATCAGACCCTGATATAAAGGTACAGGGACCGTCAGACCCTGATATAAAGGTACAGGGGACCATCAGACCCTGATATGAAGGTACAGGGACCATCAGACCCTGATATAAAGGTACAGGGACCATCAGACCTCATTATACCCTGATATAAAGGTACAGGTACCATCAGACCCTGATATAAAGGTACAGGGACCATCAGACCTCATTATACCCTGATATAAAGGTACAGGGACCGTCAGACCCTGATATAAAGGTACAGGGGACCATCAGACCCTGATATGAATGTACAGGGACCATCAGACCCTGATATAAAGGTACAGGGACCATCAGACCCTGATATAAAGGTACAGGGGACCATCAGACCCTGATATAAAGGTACAGGGACCATCAGACCCTGATATAAAGGTACAGGGACCATCAGACCCTGATATAAAGGTACAGGGACCATCAGACCCTGATATAAAGGTACAGGGACCATCATACCCTGATATAAAGGTACAGGGACCATCAGACCCTGATATAAAGATACAGGGACATCAGACCTCATTATACCCTGATATAAAGGTACAGGGGACCATCAGACCCTGATATAAAGATACAGGGACCATCAGACCTCATTATACCCTGATATAAAGGTACAGGGACCATCATACCCTGATATAAAGGTACAGGGACCATCAGACCCTGATATAAAGGTACAGGGACCGTCAGACCCTGATATAAAGGTACAGGGACCATCAGACCCTGATATAAAGGTACAGGGACCATCAGACCCTGATATAAAGGTACAGGGACCATCAGACCTCATTATACCCTGATATAAAGGTACAGAGGACCATCAGACCCTGATATAAAGGTACAGGGACCATCATACCCTGATATAAAGGTACAGGGGACCATCAGACCTCATTATACCCTGATATAAAGGTACAGGGGACCATCATACCCTGATATAAAGGTACAGGGGACCATCAGACCTCATTATACCCTGATATAAAGGTACAGGGGACCATCAGACCCTGATATAAAGGTACAGGGACCATCAGACCCTGATATAAAGGTACAGGGACCATCAGACCCTTATATAAAGGTACACGGACCATCAGACCTCATTATACCCTGATATAAAGGTACAGGGACCATCAGACCCTGATATAAAGGTACAGGGGACCATCAGACCCTGATATGAAGGTACAGGGACCATCAGACCCTGATATAAAGGTACAGGGACCATCAGACCTCATTATACCCTGATATAAAGGTACAGGTACCATCAGACCCTGATATAAAGGTACAGGGACCGTCAGACCCTGATATAAAGGTACAGGGGACCATCAGACCCTAATATGAATGTACAGGGACCATCAGACCCTGATATAAAGGTACAGGGACCATCAGACCCTGATATAAAGGTACAGGGGACCATCAGACCCTGATATAAAGGTACAGGGACCATCAGACCCTGATATAAAGGTACAGGGACCATCAGACCCTGATATAAAGGTACAGGGACCATCAGACCCTGATATAAAGGTACAGGGGCCATCAGACCCTGATATAAAGATACAGGGACATCAGACCTCATTATACCCTGATATAAAGGTACAGGGGACCATCAGACCCTGATATAAAGATACAGGGACCATCAGACCTCATTATACCCTGATATAAAGGTACAGGGACCATCATACCCTGATATAAAGGTACAGGGACCATCAGACCCTGATATAAAGGTACAGGGACCGTCAGACCCTGATATAAAGGTACAGGGACCATCAGACCCTGATATAAAGGTACAGGGACCATCAGACCCTGATATAAAGGTACAGGGACCATCAGACCTCATTATACCCTGATATAAAGGTACAGGGGACCATCAGACCCTGATATAAATGTACAGGGACCATCATACCCTGATATAAAGGTACAGGGGACCATCAGACCTCATTATACCCTGATATAAAGGTACAGGGGACCATCATACCCTGATATAAAGGTACAGGGGACCATCAGACCCTGATATAAAGGTACAGGGACCATCAGACCCTGATATAAAGGTACAGGGACCATCAGACCCTGATATAAAGGTACAGGGACCATCAGACCCTTATATAAAGGTACACAGACCATCAGACCTCATTATACCCTGATATAAAGGTACAGTGACCATCAGACCCTGATATAAAGGTACAGGGGACCATCATACCCTGATATAAAGGTACAGGGGACCATCATACCCTGATATAAAGATACAGGGACCATCAGACCTCATTATACCCTGATATAAAGGTACAGGGACCATCAGACCCTGATATAAAGGTACAGGGACCATCAGACCCTGATATAAAGGTACAGGTACCATCATACCCTGATATAAAGGTACAGGGACCGTCAGACCCTGATATAAAGGTACAGGGACCATCATACCCTGATATAAAGGTACAGGGACCGTCAGACCCTTATATAAAGGTACAGGGACCCTCAGACCCTGATATAAAGATACAGGGACCATCAGACCCTAAAATATATAGGTACAGGGACCATCAGACCTCATTATATCCTGATATAAAGGTACAGGGGACCATCATACCCTGATATAAAGGTACAGGGGACCATCATACCCTGATATAAAGGTACAGGGACCATCAGACCCTGATATAAAGGTACAGGGATCGTCAGACCCTGATATATAGGTACAGGGACCGTCAGACCCCGATATATAGGTACAGGGACCGTCAGACCCTGATATATAGGTACAGGGACCTTCAGACCCTGATATATAGGTACAGGGACCGTCAGACCCTGATATAAAGGTACAGGGACCATCAGACCTCATTATACCCTGATATAAAGGTACAGGGACCATCAGACCCTGATATAAAGGTACAGGGACCGTCAGACCCTGATATAAAGGTACAGGGACCATCAGACCTCATTATACCCTGATATAAAGGTACAGGGACCATCAGACCCTGATATAAAGGTACAGGGACCATCAGACCCTGATATAAAGGTACAGGGACCATCAGACCCTGATATAAAGGTACAGGTACCATCAGACCCTGATATAAAGGTACAGGGACCATCAGACCCTGATATAAAGGTACAGGGACCATCAGACCCTAAAATATAAAGGTACAGGGGACCATCATACCCTGATATAAAGGTACAGGGACCATCATACCCTGATATAACGGTACAGGGACCATCAGACCTCATTATACCCTGATATAAAGGTACAGGGGACCATCATACCCTGATATAAAGGTACAGGGACCATCAGACCCTGATATACAGGTACAGGGACCATCAGACCCTGATATAAAGGTACAGGGACCATCAGACCCTGATATAAAGGTACAGGGACCATCAGACCCTGATATACAGGTACAGGGACCATCAGACCCTGATATACAGGTACAGGGACAATCATACCCTGATATAAAGGTACAGGGGACCATCATACCCTGCTATAAAGGTACAGGGACCATCATACCCTGATATAAAGGTACAGGGACCATCAGACCCTGATATACAGGTACAGGGACCATCATACCCTGATATAAAGGTACAGGGGACCATCATACCCTTATATAAAGGTACAGGGACCATCATACCCTGATATAAAGGTACAGGGACCACCATACCCTGATATACAGGTACAGGGACCATCATACCCTGATATAAAGGTACAGGGACCATCATACCCTGATATACAGGTACAGGGACCATCATACCCTGATATACAGGTACAGGGACCATCATAACCTGATATACAGGTACAGGGACCATCAGACCCTGATATACAGGTACAGGGACCATCATACCCTGAAATAAAGGTACAGGGACCATCAGACCCTAATATAAAGGTACAGGGGACCATCAGACCCTGATATAAAGGTACAGGGACCATCAGACCCTGGTATAAAGGTACAGGGACCGTGAGACCCTGATATATAGGTACAGGGACCATCAGACCCTGATATATAGGTACAGGGACCATCAGACCCTGATATAAAGGTACAGGGACCATCAGACCCTAAAATATAAAGTCACAGGGGACCATCAGACCTCATTATACCCTGATATAAAGGTACAGGTACCATCAGACCCTGATATAAAGGTACAGGGACCATCAGACCCTGATATAAAGATACAGGTACCATCAGACCCTGATATAAAGGTACAGGGACCATCAGACCCTGATATAAAGGTACAGGGACCATCATACCCTGATATAAAGGTACAGGGACCATCGGACCCTGATATAAAGGTACAGGGGACCATCAGACCCTGATATACAGGTACAGGGACCATCATACCCTGATATAAAGGTACAGGGACCATCAGACCCTGATATAAAGGTACAGGGACCGTCAGACCCTGATATATAGGTACAGGGACCACCAGACCCTGATATATAGGTACAGGGACCATCAGACCCTGATATAAAGGTACAGGGACCATCAGACCCTAAAATATAAAGGTACAGGGGACCATCAGACCTCATTATACCCTGATATAAAGGTACAGGTACCATCAGACCCTGATATAAAGGTTCAGGTACCATCAGACCCTGATATAAAGGTACAGGGACCATCAGACCCTAAAATATAAAGGTACAGGGACCATCAGACCTCATTATACCCTGATATAAAGGTACAGGGACCGTCAGACCTCATTATACCCTGATATAAAGGTACAGGTACCATCAGACCCTGATATAAAGGTACAGGGACCGTCAGACCCTGATATAAAGGTACAGGGACCATCAGGCCCTGATATGAAGGTACAGGGACCATCAGACCCTGAAATAAAGGTACAGGGACCATCAGACCCTGATATAAAGGTACAGGGGACCAACAGACCCTGATATAAAGGTACAGGGACCATCAGACCCTGATATAAAGGTACAGGGACCATAAGACCCTGATATAAAGGTACAGGGACCATCAGACCCTGATATAAAGGTACAGGGACCATCATACCCTGATATAAAGGTACAGGGACAATCAGACCCTGATATAAAGATACAGGGACCATCAGACCTCATTATACCCATATATATAGGTACAGGGACCATCATACCCTGATATAAAGGTACAGGGACCATCAGACCCTGATATAAAGGTACAGGGACCGTCAGACCCTGATATAAAGGTACAGGGACCATCAGACCCTGATATAAAGGTACAGGGACCATCAGACCCTGATATAAAGGTACAGGGACCATCAGACCCTGATATGAAGGTACAGGGACCATCAGACCCTGAAATAAAGGTACAGGGACCATCAGACCCTGATATAAAGGTACAGGGGACCAACAGACCCTGATATAAAGGTACAGGGACCATCAGACCCTGATATAAAGGTACAGGGACCATAAGACCCTGATATAAAGGTACAGGGACCATCAGACCCTGATATAAAGGTACAGGGACCATCATACCCTGATATAAAGGTACAGGGACAATCAGACCCTGATATAAAGATACAGGGACCATCAGACCTCATTATACCCTGATATAAAGGTACAGGGACCATCATACCCTGATATAAAGGTACAGGGACCATCAGACCCTGATATAAAGGTACAGGGACCGTCAGACCCTGATATAAAGGTACAGGGACCATCAGACCCTGATATAAAGATACAGGGACCATCAGACCTCATTATACCCTGATATAAAGGTACAGGGACCATCATACCCTGATATAAAGGTACAGGGACCATCAGACCCTGATATAAAGGTACAGGGACCGTCAGACCCTGATATAAAGGTACAGGGACCATCAGACCCTGATATAAAGGTACAGGGACCATCAGACCCTGATATAAAGGTACAGGGACCATCAGACCTCATTATACCCTGATATAAAGGTACAGGGGACCATCAGACCCTGATATAAAGGTACAGGGACCATCATACCCTGATATAAGGGTACAGGGGACCATCAGACCTCATTATACCCTGATATAAAGGTACAGGGGACCATCATACCCTGATATAAAGGTACAGGGGACCATCAGACCCTGATATAAAGGTACAGGGACCATCAGACCCTGATATAAAGGTACAGGGACCATCAGACCCTGATATAAAGGTACAGGGACCATCAGACCCTGATATAAAGGTACAGGGACCATCAGACCCTGATATAAAGGTACACGGACCATCAGACCTCATTATACCCTGATATAAAGGTACAGGGACCATCAGACCCTGATATAAAGGTACAGGGGACCATCATACCCTGATATAAAGGTACAGGGGACCATCATACCCTGATATAAAGATACAGGGACCATCAGACCTCATTATACCCTGATATAAAGGTACAGGGACCATCAGACCCTGATATAAAGGTACAGGGACCATCAGACCCTGATATAAAGTTACAGGGACCGTCAGACCCTGATATAAAGGTACAGGGACCATCATACCCTGATATAAAGGTACAGGGACCGTCAGACCCTGATATAAAGGTACAGGGACCGTCAGACCCTGATATAAAGATACAGGGACCATCAGACCCTAAAATATATAGGTACAGGGACCATCAGACCTCATTATATCCTGCTATAAAGGTACAGGGGACCATCATACCCTGATATAAAGGTACAGGGGACCATCATACCCTGATATAAAGGTACAGGGACCATCATACCCTGATATAAAGGTAGAGGGGACCATCATACCCTGATATAAAGGTACAGGGACCATCATACCCTGATATAAAGGTACAGGGACCATCAGACCCTGATATTTTTTTTTATTTTTATTTTTTATTTCACCTTTATTTAACCAGGTAGGCTAGTTGAGAACAAGTTCTCATTTGCAACTGCGACCTGGCCAAGATAAGGCATAGCAGTGTGAACAGACAACACAGAGTTACACATGGAGTAAACAATTAACAAGTCAATAACACAGTAGAAAAAAGGGGAGTCTATATATACATTGTGTGCAAAAGGCATGAGAAGGTAGGCAAATAATTACAATTATGCAGATGTAAAGGTAGAGATATTGGTGTGCAAAAGAGCAGAAAAATAAATAAATAAAAACAGTATGGGGATGAGGTAGGTGAAAATGGGTGGGCTATTTACCAATAGACTATGTACAGCTGCAGCGATCGGTTAGCTGCTCAGATAGCAGATGTTTGAAGTTGGTGAGGGAGATAAAAGTCTCCAACTTCAGTGATTTTTGCAATTCGTTCCAATCACAGGCAGCAGAGAACTGGAACGAAAGGCGGCCAAATGAGGTGTTGGCTTTAGGGATGATCAGTGAGATACACCTGCTGGAGCGCGTGCTACGGATGGGTGTTGCCATCGTAACCAGTGAACTGAGATAAGGCGGAGCTTTACCTAGCATGGACTTGTAGATGAGCTGGAGCCAGTGGGTCTGGCGACGAATATGTAGCGAGGGCCAGCCGATTAGAGCATACAAGTCGCAGTGGTGGGTGGTATAAGGTGCTTTAGTGACAAAACGGATGGCACTGTGATAAACTGCATCCAGTTTGCTGAGTAGAGTGTTGGAAGCAATTTTGTAGATGACATCACCGAAGTCGAGGATCGGTAGGATAGTCAGTTTTACTAGGGTAAGTTTGGCGGCGTGAGTGAAGGAGGCTTTGTTGCGGAATAGAAAGCCGACTCTTGATTTGATTTTCGATTGGAGATGTTTGATATGGGTCTGGAAGGAGAGTTTAGAGTCTAGCCAGACACCTAGGTACTTATAGATGTCCACATATTCAAGGTCGGAACCATCCAGGGTGGTGATGCTGGTCAGGCGTGCGGGTGCAGGCAGCGAACGGTTGAAAAGCATGCATTTGGTTTTACTAGCGTTTAAGAGCAGTTGGAGGCCACGGAAGGAGTGCTGTATGGCATTGAAGCTCGTTTGGAGGTTAGATAGCACAGTGTCCAAGGACGGGCCGGAAGTATATAGAATGGTGTCGTCTGCGTAGAGGTGGATCAGGGAATCGCCCGCAGCATGAGAAACATCATTGATATATACAGAGAAAAGAGTCGGCCCGAGAATTGAACCCTGTGGCACCCCCATAGAGACTGCCAGAGGACCGGACAGCATGCCCTCCGATTTGACACACTGAACTCTGTCTGCAAAGTAATTGGTGAACCAGGCAAGGCAGTCATCCGAAAAACCGAGGCTACTGAGTCTGCCAATAAGAATACGGTGATTGACAGAGTCGAAAGCCTTGGCAAGGTCTATGAAGACGGCTGCACAGTACTGTCTTTTATCGATGGCGGTTATGATATCGTTTAGCACCTTGAGCGTGGCTGAGGTACACCCGTGACCAGCTCGGAAACCAGATTGCACAGCGGAGAAGGTACGGTGGGATTCAAGATGGTCAGTGATCTGTTTGTTGACTTGGCTTTCGAAGACCTTAGATAGGCAGGGCAGGATGGATATTGGTCTGTAACAGTTTGGGTCCAGGGTGTCGCCCCCTTTGAAGAGGGGGATGACTGCGGCAGCTTTCCAATCCTTGGGGATCTCAGACGTTATGAAAGAGAGGTTGAACAGGCTGGTAATAGGGGTTGCGACAATGGCGGCGGATAGTTTCAGGAATAGAGGGTCCAGATTGTCAAGCCCAGCTGATTTGTACGGGTCCAGGCTTTGCAGCTCTTTCAGAACATCTGCTATCTGGATGTGGGTAAAGGAGAACCTGGAGAGGCTTGGGCGAGTAGCTGCGGGGGGGGGGGGGGAGCTGTTGGACGAGGTTGGAGTAGCCAGGCGGAAGGCATGGCCAGCCGTTGAGAAATGCTTGTTGAAGTTTTCGATAATCATGGATTTATCGGTGGTGACCGTGTTACCTAGCCTCAGTGCAGTGGGCAGCTGGGAGGAGGTGCTCTTGTTCTCCATGGACTTCACAGTGTCCCAGAACTTTTTGGAGTTGGAGCTACAGGATGCAAACTTCTGCCTGAAGAAGTTGGCTTTAGCTTTCCTGACTGACTGTGTGTATTGGTTCCTGACTTCCCTGAACAGTTGCATATCGCGGGGACTGTTCGATGTTAGTGCAGTCCGCCACAGGATGTTTTTGTGCTGGTCGAGGGCAGTCAGGTCTGGAGTGAACCAGGGGCTATATCTGTTCTTAGTTCTGCATTTCTTGAACGGAGCATGCTTATCTAAAATGGTGAGGAAGTTACTTTTAAAGAAAGACCAGGCATCCTCAACTGACGGGATGAGGTCAATGTCCTTCCAGGATACCCGGGCCAGGTCGATTAGAAAGGCCTGCTCACAGAAGTGTTTTAGGGAGCGTTTGACAGTGATGAGGGGTGGTCGTTTGACTGCGGCTCCGTAGCGGATACAGGCAATGAGGCAGTGATCGCTGAGATCCTGGTTGAAGACAGCGGAGGTGTATTTGGAGGGCCAGTTGGTCAGGATGACGTCAATGAGGGTGCCCTTGTTTACAGAGTTAGGGTTGTACCTGGTGGGTTCCTTGATGATTTGAGTGAGATTGAGGGCATCTAGCTTAGATTGTAGGACTGCCGGGGTGTTAAGCATATCCCAGTTTAGGTCACCTAACAGAACAAACTCTGAAGCTAGATGGGGGGCGATCAATTCACAAATGGTGTCCAGGGCACAGCTGGGAGCTGAGGGGGGTCGGTAGCAGGCGGCAACAGTGAGAGACTTATTTCTGGAGAGAGTAATTTTCAAAATTAGTAGTTCGAACTGTTTGGGTATGGACCTGGAAAGTATGACATTACTTTGCAGACTTTGCAGACCCTGATATAAAGGTACAGGGACCCTGATATAAACCCTGATATAAAGGTACAGGGACCCTGATATAAAGGTACAGGGACCATCAGACCCTGATATAAAGGTACAGGGACCATCAGACCCTGATATACAGGTACAGGGACCATCAGACCCTGATATACAGGTACAGGGACCATCATACCCTGATATAAAGGTACAGGGGACCATCATACCCTGATATAAAGGTACAGGGACCATCATACCCTGATATAAAGGTACAGGGACCATCAGACCCTGATATACAGGTACAGGGACCATCATACCCTGATATAAAGGTACAGGGGACCATCATACCCTGATATAAAGGTACAGGGACCATCATACCCTGATATAAAGGTACAGGGACCATCATACCCTGATATAAAGGTACAGGGACCATCATACCCTGATATACAGGTACAGGGACCATCATACCCTGATATAAAGGTACAGGGACCATCATACCCTGATATACAGGTACAGGGACCATCATACCCTGATATACAGGTACAGGGACCATCATACCCTGATATACAGGTACAGGGACCATCAGACCCTGATATACAGGTACAGGGACCATCATACCCTGATATAAAGGTACAGGGACCATCAGACCCTGATATAAAGGTACAGGGGACCATCAGACCCTGATATAAAGGTACAGGGACCATCAGACCCTGGTATAAAGGTACAGGGACCGTCAGACCCTGATATATAGGTACAGGGACCATCAGACCCTGATATAAAGGTACAGGGACCATCAGACCCTGATATAAAGGTACAGGGACCATCAGACCCTAAATTATAAAGGTACAGGGGACCATCAGACCTCATTATACCCTGATATAAAGGTACAGGTACCATCAGACCCTGATATAAAGGTACAGGTACCATTAGACCCTGATATAAAGATACAGGTACCATCAGACCCTGATATAAAGGTACAGGGACCAACAGACCCTGATATAAAGGTACAGGGACCATCATACCCTGATATAAAGGTACAGGGACCATCAGACCCTGATATAAAGGTACAGGGGACCATCAGACCCTGATATACAGGTACAGGGACCATCATACCCTGATATAAAGGTACAGGGACCATCAGACCCTGATATAAAGGTACAGGGACCGTCAGACCCTGATATATAGGTACAGGGACCATCAGACCCTGATATATAGGTACAGGGACCATCAGACCCTGATATAAAGGTACAGGGACCATCAGACCCTAAAATATAAAGGTACAGGGGACCATCAGACCTCATTATACCCTGATATAAAGGTACAGGTACCATCAGACCCTGATATAAAGGTTCAGGTACCATCAGACCCTGATATAAAGATACAGGTACCATCAGACCCTGATATAAAGGTACAGGGACCGTCAGACCCTGATATATAGGTACAGGGACCATCAGACCCTGATATAAAGGTACAGGGACCATCAGACCCTGATATAAAGGTACAGGGACCATCAGACCCTAAATTATAAAGGTACAGGGGACCATCAGACCTCATTATACCCTGATATAAAGGTACAGGTACCATCAGACCCTGATATAAAGGTACAGGTACCATTAGACCCTGATATAAAGATACAGGTACCATCAGACCCTGATATAAAGGTACAGGGACCAACAGACCCTGATATAAAGGTACAGGGACCATCATACCCTGATATAAAGGTACAGGGACCATCAGACCCTGATATAAAGGTACAGGGGACCATCAGACCCTGATATACAGGTACAGGGACCATCATACCCTGATATAAAGGTACAGGGACCATCAGACCCTGATATAAAGGTACAGGGACCGTCAGACCCTGATATATAGGTACAGTTACCATCAGACCCTGATATATAGGTACAGGGACCATCAGACCCTGATATAAAGGTACAGGGACCATCAGACCCTAAAATATAAAGGTACAGGGGACCATCAGACCTCATTATACCCTGATATAAAGGTACAGGTACCATCAGACCCTGATATAAAGGTTCAGGTACCATCAGACCCTGATATAAAGATACAGGTACCATCAGACCCTGATATAAAGGTACAGGGACCGTCAGACCTCATTATACCCTGATATAAAGGTACAGGTACCATCAGACCCTGATATAAAGGTACAGGGACCTTCAGACCCTGATATAAAGGTACAGGGGACCATCAGACCCTGATATGAAGGTACAGGGACCATCAGACCCTGATATGAAGGTACAGGGACCATCAGACCCTGATATAAAGGTACAGGGACCATCATACCCTGATATACAGGTACAGGGACCATCATAACCTGATATACAGGTACAGGGACCATCAGACCCTGATATACAGGTACAGGGACCATCATAACCTGATATACAGGTACAGGGACCATCAGACCCTGATATACAGGTACAGGGACCATCATAACCTGATATACAGGTACAGGGACCATCATACCCTGATATACAGGTACAGGGACCATCATACCCTGATATACAGGTACAGGGACCATCATAACCTGATATACAGGTACAGGGACCATCAGACCCTGATATACAGGTACAGGGACCATCATACCCTGAAATAAAGGTACAGGGACCATCAGACCCTAATATAAAGGTACAGGGGACCATCAGACCCTGATATAAAGGTACAGGGACCATCAGACCCTGGTATAAAGGTACAGGGACCGTGAGACCCTGATATATAGGTACAGGGACCATCAGACCCTGATATATAGGTACAGGGACCATCAGACCCTGATATAAAGGTACAGGGACCATCAGACCCTAAAATATAAAGGTACAGGGGACCATCAGACCTCATTATACCCTGATATAAAGGTACAGGTACCATCAGACCCTGATATAAAGGTACAGGGACCATCAGACCCTGATATAAAGATACAGGTACCATCAGACCCTGATATAAAGGTACAGGGACCATCAGACCCTGATATAAAGGTACAGGGACCATCATACCCTGATATAAAGGTACAGGGACCATCGGACCCTGATATAAAGGTACAGGGGACCATCAGACCCTGATATACAGGTACAGGGACCATCATACCCTGATATAAAGGTACAGGGACCATCAGACCCTGATATAAAGGTACAGGGACCGTCAGACCCTGATATATAGGTACAGGGACCACCAGACCCTGATATATAGGTACAGGGACCATCAGACCCTGATATAAAGGTACAGGGACCATCAGACCCTAAAATATAAAGGTACAGGGGACCATCAGACCTCATTATACCCTGATATAAAGGTACAGGTACCATCAGACCCTGATATAAAGGTTCAGGTACCATCAGACCCTGATATAAAGGTACAGGGACCATCAGACCCTAAAATATAAAGGTACAGGGACCATCAGACCTCATTATACCCTGATATAAAGGTACAGGGACCGTCAGACCTCATTATACCCTGATATAAAGGTACAGGTACCATCAGACCCTGATATAAAGGTACAGGGACCGTCAGACCCTGATATAAAGGTACAGGGACCATCAGACCCTGATATGAAGGTACAGGGACCATCAGACCCTGAAATAAAGGTACAGGGACCATCAGACCCTGATATAAAGGTACAGGGGACCAACAGACCCTGATATAAAGGTACAGGGACCATCAGACCCTGATATAAAGGTACAGGGACCATAAGACCCTGATATAAAGGTACAGGGACCATCAGACCCTGATATAAAGGTACAGGGACCATCATACCCTGATATAAAGGTACAGGGACAATCAGACCCTGATATAAAGATACAGGGACAATCAGACCTCATTATACCCTGATATAAAGGTACAGGGACCATCATACCCTGATATAAAGGTACAGGGACCATCAGACCCTGATATAAAGGTACAGGGACCGTCAGACCCTGATATAAAGGTACAGGGACCATCAGACCCTGATATAAAGGTACAGGGACCATCAGACCCTGATATAAAGGTACAGGGACCATCAGACCCTGATATGAAGGTACAGGGACCATCAGACCCTGAAATAAAGGTACAGGGACCATCAGACCCTGATATAAAGGTACAGGGGACCAACAGACCCTGATATAAAGGTACAGGGACCATCAGACCCTGATATAAAGGTACAGGGACCATAAGACCCTGATATAAAGGTACAGGGACCATCAGACCCTGATATAAAGGTACAGGGACCATCATACCCTGATATAAAGGTACAGGGACAATCAGACCCTGATATAAAGATACAGGGACCATCAGACCTCATTATACCCTGATATAAAGGTACAGGGACCATCATACCCTGATATAAAGGTACAGGGACCATCAGACCCTGATATAAAGGTACAGGGACCGTCAGACCCTGATATAAAGGTACAGGGACCATCAGACCCTGATATAAAGATACAGGGACCATCAGACCTCATTATACCCTGATATAAAGGTACAGGGACCATCATACCCTGATATAAAGGTACAGGGACCATCATACCCTGATATAAGGGTACAGGGGACCATCAGACCTCATTATACCCTGATATAAAGGTACAGGGGACCATCATACCCTGATATAAAGGTACAGGGGACCATCAGACCCTGATATAAAGGTACAGGGACCATCAGACCCTGATATAAAGGTACAGGGACCATCAGACCCTGATATAAAGGTACAGGGACCATCAGACCCTGATATAAAGGTACACGGACCATCAGACCTCATTATACCCTGATATAAAGGTACAGGGACCATCAGACCCTGATATAAAGGTACAGGGGACCATCATACCCTGATATAAAGGTACAGGGGACCATCATACCCTGATATAAAGATACAGGGACCATCAGACCTCATTATACCCTGATATAAAGGTACAGGGACCATCAGACCCTGATATAAAGGTACAGGGACCATCAGACCCTGATATAAAGTTACAGGGACCGTCAGACCCTGATATAAAGGTACAGGGACCATCATACCCTGATATAAAGGTACAGGGACCGTCAGACCCTGATATAAAGGTACAGGGACCGTCAGACCCTGATATAAAGATACAGGGACCATCAGACCCTAAAATATATAGGTACAGGGACCATCAGACCTCATTATATCCTGCTATAAAGGTACAGGTACCATCAGACCCTGATATAAAGGTACAGGGACCACCAGACCCTGATATATAGGTACAGGGACCATCAGACCCTGATATAAAGGTACAGGGACCATCAGACCCTAAAATATAAAGGTACAGGGGACCATCAGACCTCATTATACCCTGATATAAAGGTACAGGTACCATCAGACCCTGATATAAAGGTTCAGGTACCATCAGACCCTGATATAAAGGTACAGGGACCATCAGACCCTAAAATATAAAGGTACAGGGACCATCAGACCTCATTATACCCTGATATAAAGGTACAGGGACCGTCAGACCTCATTATACCCTGATATAAAGGTACAGGTACCATCAGACCCTGATATAAAGGTACAGGGACCGTCAGACCCTGATATAAAGGTACAGGGACCATCAGACCCTGATATGAAGGTACAGGGACCATCAGACCCTGAAATAAAGGTACAGGGACCATCAGACCCTGATATAAAGGTACAGGGGACCAACAGACCCTGATATAAAGGTACAGGGACCATCAGACCCTGATATAAAGGTACAGGGACCATAAGACCCTGATATAAAGGTACAGGGACCATCAGACCCTGATATAAAGGTACAGGGACCATCATACCCTGATATAAAGGTACAGGGACAATCAGACATTGATATAAAGATACAGGGACAATCAGACCTCATTATACCCTGATATAAAGGTACAGGGACCATCATACCCTGATATAAAGGTACAGGGACCATCAGACCCTGATATAAAGGTACAGGGACCGTCAGACCCTGATATAAAGGTACAGGGACCATCAGACCCTGATATAAAGGTACAGGGACCATCAGACCCTGATATAAAGGTACAGGGACCATCAGACCCTGATATGAAGGTACAGGGACCATCAGACCCTGAAATAAAGGTACAGGGACCATCAGACCCTGATATAAAGGTACAGGGGACCAACAGACCCTGATATAAAGGTACAGGGACCATCAGACCCTGATATAAAGGTACAGGGACCATAAGACCCTGATATAAAGGTACAGGGACCATCAGACCCTGATATAAAGGTACAGGGACCATCATACCCTGATATAAAGGTACAGGGACAATCAGACCCTGATATAAAGATACAGGGACCATCAGACCTCATTATACCCTGATATAAAGGTACAGGGACCATCATACCCTGATATAAAGGTACAGGGACCATCAGACCCTGATATAAAGGTACAGGGACCGTCAGACCCTGATATAAAGGTACAGGGACCATCAGACCCTGATATAAAGATACAGGGACCATCAGACCTCATTATACCCTGATATAAAGGTACAGGGACCATCATACCCTGATATAAAGGTACAGGGACCATCATACCCTGATATAAGGGTACAGGGGACCATCAGACCTCATTATACCCTGATATAAAGGTACAGGGGACCATCATACCCTGATATAAAGGTACAGGGGACCATCAGACCCTGATATAAAGGTACAGGGACCATCAGACCCTGATATAAAGGTACAGGGACCATCAGACCCTGATATAAAGGTACAGGGACCATCAGACCCTGATATAAAGGTACACGGACCATCAGACCTCATTATACCCTGATATAAAGGTACAGGGACCATCAGACCCTGATATAAAGGTACAGGGGACCATCATACCCTGATATAAAGGTACAGGGGACCATCATACCCTGATATAAAGATACAGGGACCATCAGACCTCATTATACCCTGATATAAAGGTACAGGGACCATCAGACCCTGATATAAAGGTACAGGGACCATCAGACCCTGATATAAAGTTACAGGGACCGTCAGACCCTGATATAAAGGTACAGGGACCATCATACCCTGATATAAAGGTACAGGGACCGTCAGACCCTGATATAAAGGTACAGGGACCGTCAGACCCTGATATAAAGATACAGGGACCATCAGACCCTAAAATATATAGGTACAGGGACCATCAGACCTCATTATATCCTGCTATAAAGGTACAGGGGACCATCATACCCTGATATAAAGGTACAGGGGACCATCATACCCTGATATAAAGGTACAGGGACCATCATACCCTGATATAAAGGTACAGGGGACCATCATACCCTGATATAAAGGTACAGGGACCATCATACCCTGATATAAAGGTACAGGGACCATCAGACCCTGATATACAGGTACAGGGACCATCAGACCCTGATATAAAGGTACAGGGACCATCAGACCCTGATATAAAGGTACAGGGACCATCAGACCCTGATATACAGGTACAGGGACCATCAGACCCTGATATACAGGTACAGGGACCATCATACCCTGATATAAAGGTACAGGGGACCATCATACCCTGATATAAAGGTACAGGGACCATCATACCCTGATATAAAGGTACAGGGACCATCAGACCCTGATATACAGGTACAGGGACCATCATACCCTGATATAAAGGTACAGGGGACCATCATACCCTGATATAAAGGTACAGGGACCATCATACCCTGATATAAAGGTACAGGGACCATCATACCCTGATATAAAGGTACAGGGACCATCATACCCTGATATACAGGTACAGGGACCATCATACCCTGATATAAAGGTACAGGGACCATCATACCCTGATATACAGGTACAGGGACCATCATACCCTGATATACAGGTACAGGGACCATCATACCCTGATATACAGGTACAGGGACCATCAGACCCTGATATACAGGTACAGGGACCATCATACCCTGATATAAAGGTACAGGGACCATCAGACCCTGATATAAAGGTACAGGGGACCATCAGACCCTGATATAAAGGTACAGGGACCATCAGACCCTGGTATAAAGGTACAGGGACCGTCAGACCCTGATATATAGGTACAGGGACCATCAGACCCTGATATATAGGTACAGGGACCATCAGACCCTGATATAAAGGTACAGGGACCATCAGACCCTAAATTATAAAGGTACAGGGGACCATCAGACCTCATTATACCCTGATATAAAGGTACAGGTACCATCAGACCCTGATATAAAGGTACAGGTACCATTAGACCCTGATATAAAGATACAGGTACCATCAGACCCTGATATAAAGGTACAGGGACCATCAGACCCTGATATAAAGGTACAGGGACCATCATACCCTGATATAAAGGTACAGGGACCATCAGACCCTGATATAAAGGTACAGGGGACCATCAGACCCTGATATACAGGTACAGGGACCATCATACCCTGATATAAAGGTACAGGGACCATCAGACCCTGATATAAAGGTACAGGGACCGTCAGACCCTGATATATAGGTACAGGGACCATCAGACCCTGATATATAGGTACAGGGACCATCAGACCCTGATATAAAGGTACAGGGACCATCAGACCCTAAAATATAAAGGTACAGGGGACCATCAGACCTCATTATACCCTGATATAAAGGTACAGGTACCATCAGACCCTGATATAAAGGTTCAGGTACCATCAGACCCTGATATAAAGATACAGGTACCATCAGACCCTGATATAAAGGTACAGGGACCGTCAGACCTCATTATACCCTGATATAAAGGTACAGGTACCATCAGACCCTGATATAAAGGTACAGGGACCTTCAGACCCTGATATAAAGGTACAGGGGACCATCAGACCCTGATATGAAGGTACAGGGACCATCAGACCCTGATATGAAGGTACAGGGACCATCAGACCCTGATATAAAGGTACAGGGGACCATCAGACCCTGATATAAAGGTACAGGGACCATCAGACCCTGATATAAAGGTACAGGGACCATCAGACCCTGATATAAAGGTACAGGGACCATCAGACCCTGATATAAAGGTACAGGGACCATCATACCCTGATATAAAGGTACAGGGACCATCAGACCCTGATATAAAGATACAGGGACCATCAGACCTCATTATACCCTGATATAAAGGTACAGGGACCATCATACCCTGATATAAAGGTACAGGGACCATCAGACCCTGATATAAAGGTACAGGGACCGTCAGACCCTGATATACAGTTACAGGGACCATCAGACCCTGATATAAAGGTACAGGGACCATCAGACCCTGATATAAAGGTACAGGGACCATCAGACCTCATTATACCCTGATATAAAGGTACAGGGGACCATCAGACCCTGATATAAAGGTATAGGGACCATCATACCCTGATATAAAGGTACAGGGGACCATCAGACCTCATTATACCATGATATAAAGGTACAGGGGACCATCATACCCTGATATATAGGTACAGGGGAACATCAGACCCTGATATAAAGGTACAGGGACCATCAGACCCTGATATAAAGGTACAGGAACCATCAGACCTTGATATAAAGGCACAGGGACCATCAGAGCCTGATATAAAGGTACAGGGACCATCAGACCCTGATATAAAGGTACACGGACCATCAGACCTCATTATACCCTGATATAAAGGTACAGGGACCATCAGACCCTGATATAAAGGTACAGGGGACCATCATACCCTGATATAAAGGTACAGGGGACCATCATACCCTGATATAAAGATACAGGGACCATCAGACCTCATTATACCCTGATATAAAGGTACAGGGACCATCAGAACCCGGATATAAAGGTACAGGGACCATCAGACCCTGATATAAAGGTACAGGGACCATCATACCCTGATATAAAGGTACAGGGACCGTCAGACCCTGATATAAAGGTACAGGGGACCATCATACCCTGATATAAAGGTACAGGGACCATCAGACCCTGATATAAAGGTACAGGGACCATCAGACCCTGATATATAGGTACAGGGACCGTCAGACCCTGATATATAGGTACAGGGACCGTCAGAACCTGATATATAGGTACAGGGACCTTCAGACCCTGATATATAGGTACAGGGACCGTCAGACCCTGATATAAAGGTACAGGGACCATCAGACCTCATTATACCCTGATATAAAGGTACAGGGACCATCAGACCCTGATATAGAGGTACAGGGACCGTCAGACCCTGATATAAAGGTACAGGAACCATCAGACCTCATTATACCCTGATATAAAGGTACAAGGACCATCAGACCCTGATATAAAGGTACAGGGACCATCAGACCCTGATATAAAGGTACAGGGACCATCAGACCCTGATATAAAGGTACAGGTACCATCAGACCCTGATATAAAGGTACAGGGACCATCAGACCCTGATATAAAGGTACAGGGACCATCAGACCCTAAAATATAAAGGTACAGGGGACCATCATACCCTGATATAAAGGTACAGGGACCATCATACCCTGATATAAAGGTACAGGGGACCATCATACCCTGATATAAAGGTACAGGGACCATCAGACCCTGATATAAAGGTACAGGGACCATCAGACCTCATTATACCCTGATTTAAAGGTACAGGGGACCATCATACCCTGATATAAAGGTACAGGGACCGTCAGACCCTGATATACAGTTACAGGGACCATCAGACCCTGATATAAAGGTACAGGGACCATCAGACCCTGATATAAAGGTACAGGGACCATCAGACCTCATTATACCCTGATATAAAGGTACAGGGGACCATCAGACCCTGATATAAAGGTACAGGGACCATCATACCCTGATATAAAGGTACAGGGGACCATCAGACCTCATTATACCATGATATAAAGGTACAGGGGACCATCATACCCTGATATAAAGGTACAGGGGACCATCAGACCCTGATATAAAGGTACAGGGACCATCAGACCCTGATATAAAGGTACAGGAACCATCAGACCTTGATATAAAGGCACAGGGACCATCAGAGCCTGATATAAAGGTACAGGGACCATCAGACCCTGATATAAAGGTACACGGACCATCAGACCTCATTATACCCTGATATAAAGGTACAGGGACCATCAGACCCTGATATAAAGGTACAGGGGACCATCATACCCTGATATAAAGGTACAGGGGACCATCATACCCTGATATAAAGATACAGGGACCATCAGACCTCATTATACCCTGATATAAAGGTACAGGGACCATCAGAACCCGGATATAAAGGTACAGGGACCATCAGACCCTGATATAAAGGTACAGGTACCATCATACCCTGATATAAAGGTACAGGGACCGTCAGACCCTGATATAAAGGTACAGGGACCATCATACCCTGATATAAAGGTACAGGGACCGTCAGACCCTGATATAAAGGTACAGGGGACCATCATACCCTGATATAAAGGTACAGGGACCATCAGACCCTGATATAAAGGTACAGGGACCATCAGACCCTGATATATAGGTACAGGGACCGTCAGACCCTGATATATAGGTACAGGGACCGTCAGAACCTGATATATAGGTACAGGGACCTTCAGACCCTGATATATAGGTACAGGGACCGTCAGACCCTGATATAAAGGTACAGGGACCATCAGACCTCACTATACCCTGATATAAAGGTACAGGGACCATCAGACCCTGATATAGAGGTACAGGGACTGTCAGACCCTGATATAAAGGTACAGGAACCATCAGACCTCATTATACCCTGATATAAAGGTACAAGGACCATCAGACCCTGATATAAAGGTACAGGGACCATCAGACCCTGATATAAAGGTACAGGTACCATCAGACCCTGATATAAAGGTACAGGGACCATCAGACCCTGATATAAAGGTACAGGGACCATCAGACCCTAAAATATAAAGGTACAGGGGACCATCATACCCTGATATAAAGGTACAGGGACCATCATACCCTGATATACAGTTACAGGGACCATCAGACCCTGATATAAAGGTACAGGGACCATCAGACCCTAAAATATAAAGGTACAGGGGACCATCATACCCTGATATAAAGGTACAGGGACCGTCAGACTCTGATATACAGTTACAGGGACCATCAGACCCTGATATAAAGGTACAGGGACCATCAGACCCTGATATAAAGGTACAGGGACCATCAGACCTCATTATACCCTGATATAAAGGTATAGGGGACCATCAGACCCTGATATAAAGGTACAGGGACCATCATACCCTGATATAAAGGTACAGGGGACCATCAGACCTCATTATACCATGATATAAAGGTACAGGGGACCATCATACCCTGATATAAAGGTACAGGGGACCATCAGACCCTGATATAAAGGTACAGGGACCATCAGACCCTGATATAAAGGTACTTGAACCATCAGACCTTGATATAAAGGCACAGGGACCATCAGAGCCTGATATAAAGGTACAGGGACCATCAGACCCTGATATAAAGGTACACGGACCATCAGACCTCATTATACCCTGATATAAAGGTACAGGGACCATCAGACCCTGATATAAAGGTACAGGGGACCATCATACCCTGATATAAAGGTACAGGGGACCATCATACACTGATATAAAGATACAGGGACCATCAGACCTCATTATACCCTGATATAAAGGTACAGGGACCATCAGAACCCGGATATAAAGGTACAGGGACCATCAGACCCTGATATAAAGGTACAGGTACCATCATACCCTGATATAAAGGTACAGGGACCGTCAGACCCTGATATAAAGGTACAGGGACCATCATACCCTGATATAAAGGTACAGGGACCGTCAGACCCTGATATAAAGGTACAGGGGACCATCATACCCTGATATAAAGGTACAGGGACCATCAGACCCTGATATAAAGGTACAGGGACCATCAGACCCTGATATATAGGTACAGGGACCGTCAGACCCTGATATATAGGTACAGGGACCGTCAGAACCTGATATATAGGTACAGGGACCTTCAGACCCTGATATATAGGTACAGGGACCGTCAGACACTGATATAAAGGTACAGGGACCATCAGACCTCACTATACCCTGATATAAAGGTACAGGGACCATCAGACCCTGATATAGAGGTACAGGGACCGTCAGACCCTGATATAAAGGTACAGGAACCATCAGACCTCATTATACCCTGATATAAAGGTACAAGGACCATCAGACCCTGATATAAAGGTACAGGGACCATCAGACCCTGATATAAAGGTACAGGGACCATCAGACCCTGATATAAAGGTACAGGTACCATCAGACCCTGATATAAAGGTACAGGGACCATCAGACCCTGATATAAAGGTACAGGGACCATCAGACCCTAAAATATAAAGGTACAGGGGACCATCATACCCTGATATAAAGGTACAGGGACCATCATACCCTGATATAAAGGTACAGGGGACCATCATACCCTGATATAAAGGTACAGGGACCATCAGACCCTGATATAAAGGTACAGGGACCATCAGACCTCATTATACCCTGATATAAAGGTACAGGGGACCATCATACCCTGATATAAAGGTACAGGGACCATCAGACCCTGATATACAGGTACAGGGACCATCAGACCCTGATATAAAGGTACAGGGACCATTATACCCTGATATAAAGGTACAGGGACCATCAGACCCTGATATACAGGTACAGGGACCATCAGACCCTGATATAAAGGTACAGGGACCATTATACCCTGATATAAAGGTACAGGGACCATCAGACCCTGATATACAGGTACAGGGACCATCAGACCCTGATATACAGGTACAGGGACCATCATACCCTGATATAAAGGAACAGGGGACCATCATACCCTGATATAAAGGTACAGGGACCATCATACCCTGATATAAAGGTACAGGGACCATCAGACCCTGATATACAGGTACAGGGACCATCATACCCTGATATAAAGGTACAGGGGACCATCATACCCTGATATAAAGGTACAGGGACCATCAGACCCTGATATAAAGGTACAGGTACCATCATACCCTGATATAAAGGTACAGGGACCGTCAGACCCTGATATAAAGGTACAGGGACCATCATACCCTGATATAAAGGTACAGGTACCATCATACCCTGATATAAAGGTACAGGGACAGTCAGACACTGATATACAGGTACAGGGACCATCATACCCTGATATAAAGGTACAGGGACCGTCAGACCCTGATATAAAGGTACAGGGGACCATCATACCCTGATATAAAGGTACAGGGACCATCAGACCCTGATATAAAGGTACAGGGACCATCAGACCCTGATATATAGGTACAGGGACCGTCAGACCCTGATATATAGGTACAGGGACCGTCAGACCCTGATATATAGGTACAGGGACCTTCAGACCCTGATATATAGGTACAGGGACCGTCAGACCCTGATATAAAGGTACAGGGACCATCAGACCTCATTATACCCTGATATAAAGGTACAGGGACCATCAGACCCTGATATAGAGGTACAGGGACCGTCAGACCCTGATATAAAGGTACAGGAACCATCAGACCTCATTATACCCTGATATAAAGGTACAAGGACCATCAGACCCTGATATAAAGGTACAGGGACCATCAGACCCTGATATAAAGGTACAGGGACCATCAGACCCTGATATAAAGGTACAGGTACCATCAGACCCTGATATAAAGGTACAGGGACCATCAGACCCTGATATAAAGGTACAGGGACCATCAGACCCTAAAATATAAAGGTACAGGGGACCATCATACCCTGATATAAAGGTACAGGGACCATCATACCCTGATATAAAGGTACAGGGGACCATCATACCCTGATATAAAGGTACAGGGACCATCAGACCCTGATATAAAGGTACTTTTATTTTTTTTTTACCTTTATTTAACCAGGCAAGTCAGTTAAGAACAAATTCTTATTTTTCAATGACGGCCTGGGAACAGTGGGTTAACTGCCTGTTCAGGGGCAGAACGACAGACCTTGTCAGCTCGGGGGTTTGAACTCGCAACCTTCCGGTTACTAGTCCAACGCTCTAACCACTAGGCTACGCTGCCGCCCCATACAGGGACCATCAGACCTCATTATACCCTGATATAAAGGTACAGGGGACCATCATACCCTGATATAAAGGTACAGGGACTATCAGACCCTGATATACAGGTACAGGGACCATCAGACCCTGATATAAAGGTACAGGGACCATCAGACCCTGATATAAAGGTACAGGGACCATCAGACCCTGATATACAGGTACAGGGACCATCAGACCCTGATATACAGGTACAGGGACCATCATACCCTGATATAAAGGTACAGGGGACCATCATACCCTGATATAAAGGTACAGGGACCATCATACCCTGATATAAAGGTACAGGGACCATCAGACCCTGATATACAGGTACAGGGACCATCATACCCTGATATAAAGGTACAGGGGACCATCATACCCTGATATAAAGGTACAGGGACCATCATACCCTGATATAAAGGTACAGGGACCATCATACCCTGATATACAGGTACAAGGACCATCATACCCTGATATACAGGTACAGGGACCATCATACCCTGATATAAAGGTACAGGGACCATCATACCCTGATATACAGGTACAGGGACCATCATACCCTGATATACAGGTACAGGGACCATCATACCCTGATATACAGGTACAGGGACCATCAGACCCGGATATACAGGTACAGGGACCATCATACCCTGAAATAAAGGTACAGGGACCATCAGACCCTGATATAAAGGTACAGGGGACCATCAGACCCTGATATAAAGGTACAGGGACCATCAGACCCTGATATAAAGGTACAGGGACCGTCAGACCCTGATATATAGGTACAGGGACCATCAGACCCTGATATATAGGTACAGGGACCATCAGACCCTGATATAAAGGTACAGGGACCATCAGACCCTAAAATATAAAGGTACAGGGGACCATCAGACCTCATTATACCCTGATATAAAGGTACAGGTACCATCAGACCCTGATATAAAGGTACAGGTACCATCAGACCCTGATATAAAGATACAGGTACCATCAGACCCTGATATAAAGGTACAGGGACCATCAGACCCTGATATAAAGGTACAGGGACCATCATACCCTGATATAAAGGTACAGGGACCATCAGACCCTGATATAAAGGTACAGGGGACCATCAGACCCTGATATACAGGTACAGGGACCATCATACCCTGATATAAAGGTACAGGGACCATCAGACCCTGATATAAAGGTACAGGGACCGTCAGACCCTGATATAAAGGTACAGGGGCCATCAGACCCTGATATAAAGGTACAGGGACCGTCAGACCCTGATATATAGGTACAGGGACCATCAGACCCTGATATATAGGTACAGGGACCATCAGACCCTGATATAAAGGTACAGGGACCATCAGACCCTAAAATATAAAGGTACAGGGGACCATCAGACCTCATTATACCCTGATATAAAGGTACAGGTACCATCAGACCCTGATATAAAGGTTCAGGTACCATCAGACCCTGATATAAAGATACAGGTACCATCAGACCCTGATATAAAGGTACAGGGACCATCAGACCCTAAAATATAAAGGTACAGGGACGATCAGACCTCATTATACCCTGATATAAAGGTACAGGGACCGTCAGACCTCATTATACCCTGATATAAAGGTACAGGTACCATCAGACCCTGATATAAAGGTACAGGGACCGTCAGACCCGGATATAAAGGTACAGGGGACCATCAGACCCTGATATGAAGGTACAGGGACCATCAGACCCTGATATAAAGGTACAGGGACCATCAGACCCTGATATAAAGGTACAGGGGACCATCAGACCCTGATATAAAGGTTCAGGGACCATCAGACCCTGATATAAAGGTACAGGGACCATCAGACCCTGATATGAAGGTACAGGGACCATCATACCCTGATATAAAGGTACAGGGACCATCAGACCCTGATATAAAGATACAGGGACCATCAGACCTCATTATACCCTGATATAAAGGTACAGGGACCATCATACCCTGATATAAAGGTACAGGGACCATCAGACCCTGATATAAAGGTACAGGGACCGTCAGACCCTGATATAAAGTTACAGGGACCATCAGACCCTGATATAAAGGTACAGGGACCATCAGACCCTGATATAAAGGTACAGGGACCATCAGACCTCATTATACCCTGATATAAAGGTACAGGGGACCATCAGACCCTGATATAAAGGTACAGGGACCATCATACCCTGATATAAAGGTACAGGGGACCATCAGACCTCATTATACCATGATATAAAGGTACAGGGGACCATCATACCCTGATATAAAGGTACAGGGGACCATCAGACCCTGATATAAAGGTACAGGGGACCATCATACCCTGATATAAAGATCCAGGGACCATCAGACCTCATTATACCCTGATATAAAGGTACAGGGACCATCAGACCCTGATATAAAGGTACAGGGACCATCAGACCCTGATATAAAGGTACAGGTACCATCATACCCTGATATAAAGGTACAGGTACCATCATACCCTGATATAAAGGTACAGGGACCGTCAGACCCTGATATAAAGGTACAGGGACCATCATACCCTGATATAAAGGTACAGGGACCGTCAGACCCTGATATAAAGGTACAGGGGACCATCATACCCTGATATAAAGGTACAGGGACCGTCAGACCCTGATATATAGGTACAGGGACCATCAGACCCTGATATAAAAGTAAAGGGACCATCAGAACCTGATATAAAGGTACAGGGACCATCATACCCTGATATAAAGGTACAGGGACCCTCAGACCCTGATATAAAGATACAGGGACCATCAGACCTCATTATACCCTGATATAAAGGTACAGGGACCATCATACCCTGATATAAAGGTACAGGGACCATCATACCCTGATATAAAGGTACAGGGACCATCAGACCCTGATATAAAGATACAGGGACCATCAGACCTCATTATACCCTGATATAAAGGTACAGGGACCATCATACCCTGATATAAAGGTACATGGACCATCAGACCCTGATATATAGGTACAGGGACCGTCAGACCCTGATATAAAGTTACAGGGACCATCAGACCCTGATATAAAGCTACAGGGACCATCAGACCCTGATATAAAGGTACAGGGACCATCAGACCTCATTATACCCTGATATAAAGGTACAGGGGACCATCAGACCCTGATATAAAGGTACAGGGACCATCATACCCTGATATAAAGGTACAGGGGACCATCAGACCTCATTATACCATGATATAAAGGTACAGGGGACCATCATACCCTGATATAAAGGTACAGGGGACCATCAGACCCTGATATAAAGGTACAGGGACCATCAGACCCTGATATAAAGGTACAGGGACCATCAGACCCTGATATAAAGGTACAGGGACCATCAGACCCTGATATAAAGGTACAGGGACCATCAGACCCTGATATAAAGGTACACGGACCATCAGACCTCATTATACCCTGATATAAAGGTACAGGGACCATCAGACCCTGATATAAAGGTACAGGGGACCATCATACCCTGATATAAAGGTACAGTGTACCATCATACCCTGATATAAAGATACAGGGACCATCAGACCTCATTATACCCTGATATAAAGGTACAGGGACCATCAGACCCTGATATAAAGGTACAGGGACCATCAGACCCTGATATAAAGGTACAGGTACCATCATACCCTGATATAAAGGTACAGGGACCGTCAGACCCTGATATAAAGGTACAGGGACCATCATACCCTGATATAAAGGTACAGGGACCGTCAGACCCTGATATAAAGGTACAGGGGACCATCATACCCTGATATAAAGGTACAGGGACCATCAGACCCTGATATAAAGGTACAGGGACCATCAGACCCTGATATATAGGTACAGGGACCGTCAGACCCTGATATATAGGTACAGGGACCGTCAGAACCTGATATATAGGTACAGGGACCTTCAGACCCTGATATATAGGTACAGGGACCGTCAGACCCTGATATAAAGGTACAGGGACCATCAGACCTCATTATACCCTGATATAAAGGTACAGGGACCATCAGACCCTGATATAGAGGTACAGGGACCGTCAGACCCTGATATAAAGGTACAGGAACCATCAGACCTCATTATACCCTGATATAAAGGTACAAGGACCATCAGACCCTGATATAAAGGTACAGGGACCATCAGACCCTGATATAAAGGTACAGGGACCATCAGACCCTGATATAAAGGTACAGGTACCATCAGACCCTGATATAAAGGTACAGGGACCATCAGACCCTGATATAAAGGTACAGGGACCATCAGACCCTAAAATATAAAGGTACAGGGGACCATCATACCCTGATATAAAGGTACAGGGACCATCATACCCTGATATAAAGGTACAGGGGACCATCATACCCTGATATAAAGGTACAGGGACCATCAGACCCTGATATAAAGGTACAGGGACCATCAGACCTCATTATACCCTGATATAAAGGTACAGGGGACCATCATACCCTGATATAAAGGTACAGGGACCATCAGACCCTGATAAACAGGTACAGGGACCATCAGACCGTGATATAAAGGTACAGGGACCATCAGACCCTGATATAAAGGTACAGGGACCATCAGACCCTGATATACAGGTACAGGGACCATCAGACCCTGATATACAGGTACAGGGACCATCATACCCTGATATAAAGGTACAGGGGACCATCATACCCTGATATAAAGGTACAGGGACCATCATACCCTGATATAAAGGTACAGGGACCATCAGACCCTGATATACAGGTACAGGGACCATCATACCCTGATATAAAGGTACAGGGGACCATCATACCCTGATATAAAGGTACAGGGACCATCATACCCTGATATAAAGGTACAGGGACCATCATACCCTGATATACAGGTACAAGGACCATCATACCCTGATATACAGGTACAAGGACCATCAGACCCTGATATAAAGGTACAGGGACCATCATACCCTGATATAAAGGTACAGGGACCATCATACCCTGATATACAGGTACAGGGGACCATCAGACCCTGATATAAAGGTACAGGGACCATCAGACCCTGATATAAAGGTACAGGGACCGTCAGACCCTGATATATAGGTACAGGGACCATCAGACCCTGATATATAGGTACAGGGACCATCAGACCCTGATATAAAGGTACAGGGACCATCAGACCCTAAAATATAAAGGTACAGGGGACCATCAGACCTCATTATACCCTGATATAAAGGTACAGGTACCATCAGACCCTGATATAAAGGTACAGGGACCGTCAGACCCTGATATATAGGTACAGGGACCATCAGACCCTGATATATAGGTACAGGGACCATCAGACCCTGATATAAAGGTACAGGGACCATCAGACCCTAAAATATAAAGGTACAGGGGACCATCAGACCTCATTATACCCTGATATAAAGGTACAGGTACCATCAGACCCTGATATAAAGGTACAGGTACCATCAGACCCTGATATAAAGATACAGGTACCATCAGACCCTGATATAAAGGTACAGGGACCATCAGACCCTGATATAAAGGTACAGGGACCATCATACCCTGATATAAAGATACAGGTACCATTATACCCTGATATAAAGGTACAGGGACCGTCAGACCTCATTATACCCTGATATAAAGGTACAGGGACCGTCAGACCCTGATATAAAGGTACAGGGACCGTCAGACCCTGATATAAAGGTACAGGGACCATCAGACCCTGATATAAAGGTACAGGGACCATCAGACCCTGATATAAAGGTACAGGGAGCATCAGACCCTGATATAAAGGTGCAGGTACCATCAGACTCTGATATAAAGGTACAGAGACCATCAGACCCTGATATAAAGGTACAGGGACCATCGGACCCTAAAATATAAAGGTACAGGGGACCATCATACCCTGATATAAAGGTACAGGGACCATCATACCATGATATAAAGGTACAGGGGACCATCATACCCTGACATAAAGGTACAGGGACCATCAGACCCTGATATAAAGGTACAGGGACCATCAGCCCTCATTATACCCTGATATAAAGGTACAGGGGACCATCATACCCTGATGTAAAGGTACAGGGACCATCAGACCCTGATATAGAGGTACAGGGACCATCAGACCCTGATATAAAGGTACAGGGACCATCAGACCCTGATAAAAAGGTACAGGGACCATCAGACCCTGATATACAGTTACAGGGACCATCAGACCCTGATATACAGGTACAGGGACCATCATACCCTGATATAAAGGTACAGGGGACCATCATACCCTGATATAAAGGTACAGGGGACCATCATAACCTGATATAAAGGTACAGGGACCATCAGACCCTGATATAGAGGTACAGGGACCATCAGACCCTGATATAAAGGTACAGGGACCATCAGACCCTGATATATAGGTACAGGGACCGTCAGACCCTGATATATAGGTACAGGGACCGTCAGACCCTGATATATAGGTACAGGGACCTTCAGACCCTGATATATAGGTACAGGGACCGTCAGACCCTGATATAAAGGTACAGGGACCATCAGACCTCATTATACCCTGATATAAAGGTACAGGGACCATCAGACCCTGATATAGAGGTACAGGGACCGTCAGACCCTGATATAAAGGTACAGGAACCATCAGACCTCATTATACCCTGATATAAAGGTACAAGGACCATCAGACCCTGATATAAAGGTACAGGGACCATCAGACCCTGATATAAAGGTACAGGGACCATCAGACACTGATATAAAGGTACAGGTACCATCAGACCCTGATATAAAGGTACAGGGACCATCAGACCCTGATGTAAAGGTACAGGGACCATCAGACCCTAAAATATAAAGGTACAGGGGACCATCATACCCTGATATAAAGGTACAGGGGACCATCATACCCTGATATAAAGGTACAGGGACCATCAGACCCTGATATAAAGGTACAGGGACCATCAGACCTCATTATACCCTGATATAAAGGTACAGGGGACCATCATACCCTGATATAAAGGTACAGGGACCATCAGACCCTGATATACAGGTACAGGGACCATCAGACCGTGATATAAAGGTACAGGGACCATCAGACCCTGATATAAAGGTACAGGGACCATCAGACCCTGATATACAGGTACAGGGACCATCAGACCCTGATATACAGGTACAGGGACCATCATACCCTGATATAAAGGTACAGGGGACCATCATACCCTGATATAAAGGTACAGGGACCATCATACCCTGATATAAAGGTACAGGGACCATCAGACCCTGATATACAGGTACAGGGACCATCATACCCTGATATAAAGGTACAGGGGACCATCATACCCTGATATAAAGGTACAGGGACCATCATACCCTGATATAAAGGTACAGGGACCATCATACCCTGATATACAGGTACAAGGACCATCATACCCTGATATACAGGTACAAGGACCATCAGACCCTGATATAAAGGTACAGGGACCATCATACCCTGATATAAAGGTACAGGGACCATCATACCCTGATATACAGGTACAGGGGACCATCAGACCCTGATATAAAGGTACAGGGACCATCAGACCCTGATATAAAGGTACAGGGACCGTCAGACCCTGATATATAGGTACAGGGACCATCAGACCCTGATATATAGGTACAGGGACCATCAGACCCTGATATAAAGGTACAGGGACCATCAGACCCTAAAATATAAAGGTACAGGGGACCATCAGACCTCATTATACCCTGATATAAAGGTACAGGTACCATCAGACCCTGATATAAAGGTACAGGTACCATCAGACCCTGATATAAAGATACAGGTACCATCAGACCCTGATATAAAGGTACAGGGACCATCAGACCCTGATATAAAGGTACAGGGACCATCATACCCTGATATAAAGATACAGGTACCATTATACCCTGATATAAAGGTACAGGGACCGTCAGACCTCATTATACCCTGATATAAAGGTACAGGGACCGTCAGACCCTGATATAAAGGTACAGGGACCGTCAGACCCTGATATAAAGGTACAGGGACCATCAGACCCTGATATAAAGGTACAGGGACCATCAGACCCTGATATAAAGGTACAGGGACCATCAGACCCTGATATAAAGGTGCAGGTACCATCAGACTCTGATATAAAGGTACAGAGACCATCAGACCCTGATATAAAGGTACAGGGACCATCGGACCCTAAAATATAAAGGTACAGGGGACCATCATACCCTGATATAAAGGTACAGGGACCATCATACCATGATATAAAGGTACAGGGGACCATCATACCCTGACATAAAGGTACAGGGACCATCAGACCCTGATATAAAGGTACAGGGACCATCAGCCCTCATTATACCCTGATATAAAGGTACAGGGGACCATCATACCCTGATGTAAAGGTACAGGGACCATCAGACCCTGATATAGAGGTACAGGGACCATCAGACCCTGATATAAAGGTACAGGGACCATCAGACCCTGATAAAAAGGTACAGGGACCATCAGACCCTGATATACAGTTACAGGGACCATCAGACCCTGATATACAGGTACAGGGACCATCATACCCTGATATAAAGGTACAGGGGACCATCATACCCTGATATAAAGGTACAGGGGACCATCATAACCTGATATAAAGGTACAGGGACCATCAGACCCTGATATAGAGGTACAGGGACCATCAGACCCTGATATAAAGGTACAGGGACCATCAGACCCTGATATATAGGTACAGGGACCGTCAGACCCTGATATATAGGTACAGGGACCGTCAGACCCTGATATATAGGTACAGGGACCTTCAGACCCTGATATATAGGTACAGGGACCGTCAGACCCTGATATAAAGGTACAGGGACCATCAGACCTCATTATACCCTGATATAAAGGTACAGGGACCATCAGACCCTGATATAGAGGTACAGGGACCGTCAGACCCTGATATAAAGGTACAGGAACCATCAGACCTCATTATACCCTGATATAAAGGTACAAGGACCATCAGACCCTGATATAAAGGTACAGGGACCATCAGACCCTGATATAAAGGTACAGGGACCATCAGACACTGATATAAAGGTACAGGTACCATCAGACCCTGATATAAAGGTACAGGGACCATCAGACCCTGATGTAAAGGTACAGGGACCATCAGACCCTAAAATATAAAGGTACAGGGGACCATCATACCCTGATATAAAGGTACAGGGACCATCATACCCTGATATAAAGGTACAGGGGACCATCATACCCTGATATAAAGGTACAGGGACCATCAGACCCTGATATAAAGGTACAGGGACCATCAGACCTCATTATACCCTGATATAAAGGTACAGGGGACCATCATACCCTGATATAAAGGTACAGGGACCATCAGACCCTGATATACAGGTACAGGGACCATCAGACCCTGATATAAAGGTACAGGGACCATCAGACCCTGATATAAAGGTACTGGGACCATCAGACCCTGATATACAGGTACAGGGACCATCAGCCACTGATATACAGGTACAGGGACCATCATACCCTGATATAAAGGTACAGGGGACCATCATACCCTGATATAAAGGTACAGGGACCATCATACCCTGATATAAAGGTACAGGGACCATCAGACCCTGATATACAGGTACAGGGACCATCATACCCTGATATAAAGGTACAGGGGACCATCATACACTGATATAAAGGTACAGGGACCATCATACCCTGATATAAAGGTACAGGGACCATCATACCCTGATATACAGGTACAAGGACCATCATACCCTGATATACAGGTACAGGGACCATCATACCCTGATATAAAGGTACAGGGACCATCATACCCTGATATACAGGTACAGGGACCATCATACCCTGATATACAGGTACAGGGACCATCATACCCTGATATACAGGTACAGGGAACATCAGACCCTGATATACAGGTACAGGGACCATCATACCCTGATATAAAGGTACAGGGACCATCAGACCCTGATATAAAGGTACAGGGGACCATCAGACCCTGATATAAAGGTACAGGGACCATCAGACCCTGATATAAAGGTACAGGGACCGTCAGACCCTAATATATAGGTACAGGGACCATCAGACCCTGATATATAGGTACAGGGACCATCAGACCCTGATATAAAGGTACAGGGACCATCAGACCCTAAAATATAAAGGTACAGATGACCATCAGACCTCATTATACCCTGATATAAAGGTACAGGTACCATCAGACCCTGATATAAAGGTACAGGTACCATCAGACCCTGACATAAAGGTACAGGGACCATCAGACCCTGATATAAAGGTACAGGGACCATCATACCCTGATATAAAGGTACAGGGACCATCAGACCCTGATATAAAGGTACAGGGGACCATCAGACCCTGATATACAGGTACAGGGACCATCATACCCTGATATAAAGGTACAGGGACCATCAGACCCTGATATAAAGGTACAGGGACCATCAGACCCTGATATAAAGGTACAGGGACCGTCAGACCCTGATATATAGGTACAGGGACCATCAGACCCTGATATATAGGTACAGGGGCCATCAGACCCTGATATAAAGGTACAGGGACCATCAGACCCTAAAATATAAAGGTACAGGGGACCATCAGACCTCATTATACCCTGATATAAAGGTACAGGTACCATCAGACCCTGATATAAAGGTACAGGTACCATCAGACCCTGATATAAAGATACAGGTACCATCAGACCCTGATATAAAGGTACAGGGACCATCAGACCCTAAAATATAAAGGTACAGGGACCATCAGACCTCATTATACCCTGATATAAAGGTACAGGGACCGTCAGACCCTGATATAAAGGTACAGGGACCGTCAGACCCTGATATAAAGGTACAGGGACCATCAGACCCTGATATAAAGGTACAGGGACCATCAGACCCTAAAATATAAAGGTACAAGGGACCATCATACCCTGATATAAAGGTACAGGGACCATCATACCCTGATATAAAGGTACAGGGGACCATCATACCCTGACATAAAGGTACAGGGACCATCAGACCCTGATATAAAGGTACAGGGACCATCAGACCTCATTTTACCCTGATATAAAGGTACAGGGGACCATCATACCCTGATATAAAGGTACAGGGACCATCAGACCCTGATATAGAGGTACAGGGACCATCAGACCCTGATATAAAGGTACAGGGACCATCAGACCCTGATATAAAGGTACAGGGACCATCAGACCCTGATATACAGTTACAGGGACCATCAGACCCTGATATACAGGTACAGGGACCATCATACCCTGATATAAAGGTACAGGGGACCATCATTCCCTGATATAAAGGTACAGGGACCATTATACCCTGATATAAAGGTACAGTGACCATCAGACCCTGATATACAGGTACAGGGACCATCATACCCTGATATAAAGGTACAGGGACCATCATACCCTTATATACAGGTACAGGGACCATCATACCCTGATATTCAGGTACAGGGACCATCATACCCTGATAAAAAAGGTACAGGGACCATCATACCCTGATATACAGGTACAGGGACCATCATACCCTGATATACAGGTACAGGGACCATCATACCCTGATATACAGGTACAGGGACCATCATACCCTGATATTCAGGTACAGGCACCATCATACCCTGATAAAAAGGTACAGGGACCATCATACCCTGATATACAGGTACAGGGACCATCATACCCTGATATACAGGTACAGGGACCATCATACCCTGATATACAGGTACAGGGACCATCAGACCCTGATATACAGGTACAGGGACCATCATACCCTGATATAAAGATACAGGGACCGTCAGACACTGATATAAAGGTACAGGGGACCATCAGACCCTAAAATATAAAGGTACAGGGGACCATCATACCCTGATATAAAGGTACAGGGGCAATCATACCCTGATATAAAGGTACAGGGGACCATCATACCCTGATATAAAGGTACAGGGACCATCAGACCCTGATATAAAGGTACAGGGACCATCAGACCTCATTATACCCTGATATAAAGGTACAGGGGACCATCGTACCCTGATATAAAGGTACAGGGACCATCAGACCCTGATATACAGGTACAGGGACCATCAGACCCTGATATAAAGGTACAGGGACCATCAGACCCTGATATAAAGGTACAGGGACCATCAGACCCTGATATACAGGTACATAGACCATCAGACCCTGATATACAGGTACAGGGACCATCATACCCTGATATAAAGGTACAGGGGACCATCATACCCTGATATAAAGGTACAGGGACCATCATACCCTGATATAAAGGTACAGGGACCATCAGACCCTGATATACAGGTACAGGGACCATCATACCCTGATATAAAGGTACAGGGGACCATCATACCCTGATATAAAGGTACAGGGACCATCATACCCTGATATAAAGGCACAGGGACCATCATACCCTGATATACAGGTACAGGGACCATCATACCCTGATATACAGGTACAGGGACCATCATACCCTGATATAAAGGTACAGGGACCATCATACCCTGATATACAGGTACAGGGACCATCATACCCTGATATACAGGTACAGGGACCATCAGACCCTGATATACAGGTACAGGGACCATCATACCCTGATATAAAGGTACAGGGACCATCAGACCCTGATATAAAGGTACAGGGGACCATCAGACCCTGATATAAAGGTACAGGGACCATCAGACCCTGATATAAAGGTACAGGGACCGTCAGACCCTGATATATAGGTACAGGGACCATCAGACCCTGATATATAGGTACAGGGACCATCAGACCCTGATATAAAGGTACAGGGACCATCAGACCCTAAAATATAAAGGTACAGGGGACCATCAGACCTCATTATACCCTGATATAAAGGTACAGGTACCATCAGACCCTGATATAAAGGTACAGGTACCATCAGACCCTGATATAAAGATACAGGTACCATCAGACCCTGATATAAATGTATAGGGACCATCAGACCCTGATATAAAGGTACAGGGACCATCATACCCTGATATAAAGGTACAGGGACCATCAGACCCTGATATAAAGGTACAGGGGACCATCAGACCCTGATATGCAGGTGCAGGGACCATCATACCCTGATATAAAGGTACAGGGACCATCAGACCCTGATATAAAGGTACAGGGACCATCAGACCCTGATATAAAGGTACAGGGACCGTCAGACCCTGATATATAGGTACAGGGACCATCAGACCCTGATATATAGATACAGGGACCATCAGACCCTGATATAAAGGTACAGGGACCATCAGACCCTAAAATATAAAGGTACAGGGGACCATCAGACCTCATTATACCCTGATATAAAGGTACAGGTACCATCAGACCCTGATATAAAGGTACAGGTACCATCAGACCCTGATATAATGATACAGGTACCATCAGACCCTGATATAAAGGTACAGGGACCATCAGACCCTAAAATATAAAGGTACAGGGACCATCAGACCTCATTATACCCTGATATAAAGGTACAGGGACCGTCAGACCTCATTATACCCTGATATAAAGGTACAGGGACCGTCAGACCCTGATATAAAGGTACAGGGACCGTCAGACCCTGATATAAAGGTACAGGGACCATCAGACTCTGATATAAAGGTACAGGGACCATCAGACCCTGATATAAAGGTACAGGGGACCATCAGACCTCATTATACCCTGATATAAAGGTACAGGGACCGTCGTACCCTGATATAAAGGTACAGGTACCATCAGACCCTGATATAAAGGTACAGGGGACCATCAGACCCTGATATAAAGATACAGGGACCATCAGACCTCATTATACCCTGATATAAAGGTACAGGTACCATCAGTACCTGATATAAAGGTACAGGGACCATCAGACCCTAAAATATAAAGATACAGGGACCATCAGACCTCATTATACCCTGATATAAAGGTACAGGTACCATCAGACCCTGATATAAAGGTACAGGGACCATCAGACCCTAAAATATAAAGGTACAGGGACCATCAGACCTCATTATACCCTGATATAAAGGTACAGGTACCATCAGACCCTGATATAAAGGTACAGGGACCATCAGACCTCATTATACCCTGATATAAAGGTACAGGTACCATCAGACCCTGATATAAAGGTACAGGGGACCATCAGACCCTGATATAAAGATACAGGGACCATCAGACCCTGATATAAAGGTACAGGTATCATCAGACCCTGATATAAAGGTACAGGGGACCATCAGACCCTGATATAAAGGTACAGGGACCATCAGACCCTGATAGAAAGGTACAGGGGACCGTCAGACCCTGATATAAAGGTACAGGGGACCATCAGACCCTGATATAAAGGTACAGGGACCGTCAGACCCTGATATAAAGGTACAGGGACCATCAGACCCTGATATAAAGGTACAGGGACCATCAGACCCTGATATAAAGGTACAGGGACCATCATACCCTGATATAAATATACAGGGACCATCAGACCCTAAAATATAAAGGTACAGGGGACCATCAGACCTCATTATACCCTGATATAAAGGTACAGGGACCGTCAGACCTCATTAAACCCTGATATAAAGGTACAGGGACCGTCAGACCCTGATATAAAGGTACAGGGACCTTCAGACCCTGATATAAAGGTACAGGGACCATCAGACCCTGATATAAAGGTACAGGGACCATCAGTCCCTGATATAAAGGTACAGGGGACCATCAGACCTCATTATACCCTGATATAAAGGTACAGGGACCGTCAGACCCTGATATAAAGGTACAGGGGACCATCAGACCCTGATATAAAGATACAGGGACAATCAGACCTCATTATACCCTGATATAAAGGTACAGGTACCATCAGACCCTGATATAAAGGTACAGGGACCATCAGACCCTAAAATATAAAGATACAGGGACCATCAGACCTCATTATACCCTGATATAAAGGTACAGGTACCATCAGACCCTGATATAAAGGTACAGGGACCATCAGACCCTAAAATATAAAGGTACAGGGACCATCAGACCTCATTATACCCTGATATAAAGGTACAGGGACCGTCAGACCCTGATATAAAGGTACAGGGACCTTCAGACCCTGATATAAAGGTACAGGGACCATCAGACCCTGATATAAAGGTACAGGGACCATCAGACCCTGATATAAAGGTACAGGGGACCATCAGACCTCATTATACCCTGATATAAAGGTACAGGGACCGTCAGACCCTGATATAAAGGTACAGGTACCATCAGACCCTGATATAAAGGTACAGGGGACCATCAGACCCTGATATAAAGATACAGGGACAATCAGACCTCATTATACCCTGATATAAAGGTACAGGTACCATCAGACCCTGATATAAAGGTACAGGGACCATCAGACCGTAAAATATAAAGATACAGGGACCATCAGACCTCATTATACCCTGATATAAAGGTACAGGTACCATCAGACCCTGATATAAAGGTACAGGGACCATCAGACCCTAAAATATAAAGGTACAGGGACCATCAGACCTCATTATACCCTGATATAAAGGTACAGGTACCGTCAGACCCTGATTTAAAGGTACAGGGACCATCAGACCTCATTATACCCTGATATAAAGGTACAGGTACCATCAGACCCTGATATAAAGGTACAGGGGACCATCAGACCCTGATATAAAGATACAGGGACCATCAGACCCTGATATAAAGGTACAGGTACCTTCAGACACTGATATAAAGGTACAGGGGACCATCAGACCCTGATATAAAGGTACAGGGACCATCAGACCCTGATAAAAAGGTACAGGGGACCGTCAGACCCTGATATAAAGGTACAGGGGACCATCAGACCCTGATATAAAGGTACAGGGACCGTCAGACCCTGATGTAAAGGTACAGGGACCATCAGACCCTGATATAAAGATACAGGGACCATCAGACCCTAAAATATAAAGGTACAGGGGACCATCAGACCTCATTATACCCTGATATAAAGGTACAGGGGACCATCAGACCTCATTATACCCTGATATAAAGATACAGGGACCATCAGACCTCATTATACCCTGATATAAAGGTACAGGGGACCATCAGACCCTGATATAAAGGTACAGGGGACCATCAGACCCTGATATAAAGGTACAGGGACCGTCAGACCCTGATATAAAGGTACAGGGACCATCAGACCCTGATATAAAGGTACAGGGGACCATCAGACCTCATTATAACCTGATATAAAGGTACAGGGGACCATCAGACCTCATTATTCCCTGATATAAAGATACAGGGACCATCAGACCTCATTATACCCTGATATAAAGGTACAGGGGACCATCAGACCCTGATATAAAGGTACAGGGGACCATCAGACCCTGATATAAAGGTACAGGGACCGTCAGACCCTGATATAAAGGTACAGGGACCATCATACCCTGATATACAGGTACAGGGACCATCATACCCTGATATACAGGTACAGGGACCATCATACCCTGATATACAGGTACAGGGACCATCAGACCCTGATATACAGGTACAGGGACCATCATACCCTGATATAAAGGTACAGGGACCATCAGACCCTGATATAAAGGTACAGGGACCATCAGACCCTGATATAAAGGTACAGGGACCGTCAGACCCTGATATATAGGTACAGGGACCATCAGACCCTGATATATAGGTACAGGGACCATCAGACCCTGATATAAAGGTACAGGGACCATCAGACCCTAAAATATAAAGGTACAGGGGACCATCAGACCTCATTATACCCTGATATAAAGGTACAGGTACCATCAGACCCTGATATAAAGGTACAGGTACCATCAGACCCTGATATAAAGATACAGGTACCATCAGACCCTGATATAAATGTATAGGGACCATCAGACCCTGATATAAAGGTACAGGGACCATCATACCCTGATATAAAGGTACAGGGACCATCAGACCCTGATATAAAGGTACAGGGGACCATCAGACCCTGATATACAGGTGCAGGGACCTTCATACCCTGATATAAAGGTACAGGGACAATCAGACCCTGATATAAAGGTACAGGGACCATCAGACCCTGATATAAAGGTACAGGGACCGTCAGACCCTGATATATAGGTACAGGGACCATCAGACCCTGATATATAGATACAGGGACCATCAGACCCTGATATAAAGGTACAGGGACCATCAGACCCTAAAATATAAAGGTACAGGGGACCATCAGACCTCATTATACCCTGATATAAAGGTACAGGTACCATTAGACCCTGATATAAAGGTACAGGTACCATCAGACCCTGATATAAAGATACAGGTACCATCAGACCCTGATATAAAGGTACAGGGACCATCAGACCCTAAAATATAAAGGTACAGGGACCATCAGACCTCATTATACCCTGATATAAAGGTACAGGGACCGTCAGACCTCATTATACCCTGATATAAAGGTACAGGGACCGTCAGACCCTGATATAAAGGTACAGGGACCGTCAGACCCTGATATAAAGGTACAGGGACCATCAGACCCTGATATAAAGGTACAGGGACCATCAGACCCTGATATAAAGGTACAGGGACCGTCAGACCCTGATGTAAAGGTACAGGGACCATCAGACCCTGATATAAAGATACAGGGACCATCAGACCCTAAAATATAAAGGTACAGGGGACCATCAGACCTCATTATACCCTGATATAAAGGTACAGGGGACCATCAGACCTCATTATACCCTGATATAAAGATACAGGGACCATCAGACCTCATTATACCCTGATATAAAGGTACAGGGGACCATCAGACCCTGATATAAAGGTACAGGGGACCATCAGACCCTGATATAAAGGTACAGGGACCGTCAGACCCTGATATAAAGGTACAGGGACCATCAGACCCTGATATAAAGGTACAGGGGACCATCAGACCTCATTATAACCTGATATAAAGGTACAGGGGACCATCAGACCTCATTATTCCCTGATATAAAGATACAGGGACCATCAGACCTCATTATACCCTGATATAAAGGTACAGGGGACCATCAGACCCTGATATAAAGGTACAGGGGACCATCAGACCCTGATATAAAGGTACAGGGACCGTCAGACCCTGATATAAAGGTACAGGGACCATCATACCCTGATATACAGGTACAGGGACCATCATACCCTGATATACAGGTACAGGGACCATCATACCCTGATATACAGGTACAGGGACCATCAGACCCTGATATACAGGTACAGGGACCATCATACCCTGATATAAAGGTACAGGGACCATCAGACCCTGATATAAAGGTACAGGGACCATCAGACCCTGATATAAAGGTACAGGGACCGTCAGACCCTGATATATAGGTACAGGGACCATCAGACCCTGATATATAGGTACAGGGACCATCAGACCCTGATATAAAGGTACAGGGACCATCAGACCCTAAAATATAAAGGTACAGGGGACCATCAGACCTCATTATACCCTGATATAAAGGTACAGGTACCATCAGACCCTGATATAAAGGTACAGGTACCATCAGACCCTGATATAAAGATACAGGTACCATCAGACCCTGATATAAATGTATAGGGACCATCAGACCCTGATATAAAGGTACAGGGACCATCATACCCTGATATAAAGGTACAGGGACCATCAGACCCTGATATAAAGGTACAGGGGACCATCAGACCCTGATATACAGGTGCAGGGACCATCATACCCTGATATAAAGGTACAGGGACCATCAGACCCTGATATAAAGGTACAGGGACCATCAGACCCTGATATAAAGGTACAGGGACCGTCAGACCCTGATATATAGGTACAGGGACCATCAGACCCTGATATATAGATACAGGGACCATCAGACCCTGATATAAAGGTACAGGGACCATCAGACCCTAAAATATAAAGGTACAGGGGACCATCAGACCTCATTATACCCTGATATAAAGGTACAGGTACCATTAGACCCTGATATAAAGGTACAGGTACCATCAGACCCTGATATAAAGATACAGGTACCATCAGACCCTGATATAAAGGTACAGGGACCATCAGACCCTAAAATATAAAGGTACAGGGACCATCAGACCTCATTATACCCTGATATAAAGGTACAGGGACCGTCAGACCTCATTATACCCTGATATAAAGGTACAGGGACCGTCAGACCCTGATATAAAGGTACAGGGACCGTCAGACCCTGATATAAAGGTACAGGGACCATCAGACCCTGATATAAAGGTACAGGGACCATCAGACCCTGATATAAAGGTACAGGGGACCATCAGACCTCATTATACCCTGATATAAAGGTACAGGGACCGTCGTACCCTGATATAAAGGTACAGGTACCATCAGACCCTGATATAAAGGTACAGGGGACCATCAGACCATGATATAAAGATACAGGGACCATCAGACCTCATTATACCCTGATATAAAGGTACAGGTACCATCAGTACCTGATATAAAGGTACAGGGACCATCAGACCCTAAAATATAAAGATACAGGGACCATCAGACCTCATTATACCCTGATATAAAGGTACAGGTACCATCAGACCCTGATATAAAGGTACAGGGACCATCAGACCCTAAAATATAAAGGTACAGGGACCATCAGACCTCATTATACCCTGATATAAAGGTACAGGTACCATCAGACCCTGATATAAAGGTACAGGTACCATCAGACCCTGATATAAAGGTACAGGGGACCATCAGACCCTGATATAAAGGTACAGGGGACCATCAGACCCTGATATAAAGGTACAGGGACCGTCAGACCCTGATATAAAGGTACAGGGACCATCAGACCCTGATATAAAGGTACAGGGGACCATCAGACCTCATTATAACCTGATATAAAGGTACAGGGGACCATCAGACCTCATTATTCCCTGATATAAAGATACAGGGACCATCAGACCTCATTATACCCTGATATAAAGGTACAGGGGACCATCAGACCCTGATATAAAGGTACAGGGGACCATCAGACCCTGATATAAAGGTACAGGGACCGTCAGACCCTGATATAAAGGTACAGGGACCATCATACCCTGATATACAGGTACAGGGACCATCATACCCTGATATACAGGTACAGGGACCATCATACCCTGATATACAGGTACAGGGACCATCAGACCCTGATATACAGGTACAGGGACCATCATACCCTGATATAAAGGTACAGGGACCATCAGACCCTGATATAAAGGTACAGGGACCATCAGACCCTGATATAAAGGTACAGGGACCGTCAGACCCTGATATATAGGTACAGGGACCATCAGACCCTGCTATATAGGTACAGGGACCATCAGACCCTGATATAAAGGTACAGGGACCATCAGACCCTAAAATATAAAGGTACAGGGGACCATCAGACCTCATTATACCCTGATATAAAGGTACAGGTACCATCAGACCCTGATATAAAGGTACAGGTACCATCAGACCCTGATATAAAGATACAGGTACCATCAGACCCTGATATAAATGTATAGGGACCATCAGACCCTGATATAAAGGTACAGGGACCATCATACCCTGATATAAAGGTACAGGGACCATCAGACCCTGATATAAAGGTACAGGGGACCATCAGACCCTGATATACAGGTGCAGGGACCATCATACCCTGATATAAAGGTACAGGGACCATCAGACCCTGATATAAAGGTACAGGGACCATCAAACCCTGATATAAAGGTACAGGGACCGTCAGACCCTGATATATAGGTACAGGGACCATCAGACCCTGATATATAGATACAGGGACCATCAGACCCTGATATAAAGGTACAGGGACCATCAGACCCTAAAATATAAAGGTACAGGGGACCATCAGACCTCATTATACCCTGATATAAAGGTACAGGTACCATTAGACCCTGATATAAAGGTACAGGTACCATCAGACCCTGATATAAAGATACAGGTACCATCAGACCCTGATATAAAGGTACAGGGACCATCAGACCCTAAAATATAAAGGTACAGGGACCATCAGACCTCATTATACCCTGATATAAAGGTACAGGGACCGTCAGACCTCATTATACCCTGATATAAAGGTACAGGGACCGTCAGACCCTGATATAAAGGTACAGGGACCGTCAGACCCTGATATAAAGGTACAGGGACCATCAGACCCTGATATAAAGGTACAGGGACCATCAGACCCTGATATAAAGGTACAGGGACCGTCAGACCCTGATGTAAAGGTACAGGGACCATCAGACCCTGATATAAAGATACAGGGACCATCAGACCCTAAAATATAAAGGTACAGGGGACCATCAGACCTCATTATACCCTGATATAAAGGTACAGGGGACCATCAGACCTCATTATACCCTGATATAAAGATACAGGGACCATCAGACCTCATTATACCCTGATATAAAGGTACAGGGGACCATCAGACCCTGATATAAAGGTACAGGGGACCATCAGACCCTGATATAAAGGTACAGGGACCGTCAGACCCTGATATAAAGGTACAGGGACCATCAGACCCTGATATAAAGGTACAGGGGACCATCAGACCTCATTATAACCTGATATAAAGGTACAGGGGACCATCAGACCTCATTATTCCCTGATATAAAGATACAGGGACCATCAGACCTCATTATACCCTGATATAAAGGTACAGGGGACCATCAGACCCTGATATAAAGGTACAGGGGACCATCAGACCCTGATATAAAGGTACAGGGACCGTCAGACCCTGATATAAAGGTACAGGGACCATCATACCCTGATATACAGGTACAGGGACCATCATACCCTGATATACAGGTACAGGGACCATCATACCCTGATATACAGGTACAGGGACCATCAGACCCTGATATACAGGTACAGGGACCATCATACCCTGATATAAAGGTACAGGGACCATCAGACCCTGATATAAAGGTACAGGGACCATCAGACCCTGATATAAAGGTACAGGGACCGTCAGACCCTGATATATAGGTACAGGGACCATCAGACCCTGATATATAGGTACAGGGACCATCAGACCCTGATATAAAGGTACAGGGACCATCAGACCCTAAAATATAAAGGTACAGGGGACCATCAGACCTCATTATACCCTGATATAAAGGTACAGGTACCATCAGACCCTGATATAAAGGTACAGGTACCATCAGACCCTGATATAAAGATACAGGTACCATCAGACCCTGATATAAATGTATAGGGACCATCAGACCCTGATATAAAGGTACAGGGACCATCATACCCTGATATAAAGGTACAGGGACCATCAGACCCTGATATAAAGGTACAGGGGACCATCAGACCCTGATATACAGGTGCAGGGACCATCATACCCTGATATAAAGGTACAGGGACCATCAGACCCTGATATAAAGGTACAGGGACCATCAGACCCTGATATAAAGGTACAGGGACCGTCAGACCCTGATATATAGGTACAGGGACCATCAGACCCTGATATATAGATACAGGGACCATCAGACCCTGATATAAAGGTACAGGGACCATCAGACCCTAAAATATAAAGGTACAGGGGACCATCAGACCTCATTATACCCTGATATAAAGGTACAGGTACCATTAGACCCTGATATAAAGGTACAGGTACCATCAGACCCTGATATAAAGATACAGGTACCATCAGACCCTGATATAAAGGTACAGGGACCATCAGACCCTAAAATATAAAGGTACAGGGACCATCAGACCTCATTATACCCTGATATAAAGGTACAGGGACCGTCAGACCTCATTATACCCTGATATAAAGGTACAGGGACCGTCAGACCCTGATATAAAGGTACAGGGACCGTCAGACCCTGATATAAAGGTACAGGGACCATCAGACCCTGATATAAAGGTACAGGGACCATCAGACCCTGATATAAAGGTACAGGGGACCATCAGACCTCATTATACCCTGATATAAAGGTACAGGGACCGTCGTACCCTGATATAAAGGTACAGGTACCATCAGACCCTGATATAAAGGTACAGGGGACCATCAGACCCTGATATAAAGATACAGGGACCATCAGACCTCATTATACCCTGATATAAAGGTACAGGTACCATCAGTACCTGATATAAAGGTACAGGGACCATCAGACCCTAAAATATAAAGATACAGGGACCATCAGACCTCATTATACCCTGATATAAAGGTACAGGTACCATCAGACCCTGATATAAAGGTACAGGGACCATCAGACCCTAAAATATAAAGGTACAGGGACCATCAGACCTCATTATACCCTGATATAAAGGTACAGGTACCATCAGACCCTGATATAAAGGTACAGGGACCATCAGACCTCATTATACCCTGATATAAAGGTACAGGTACCATCAGACCCTGATATAAAGGTACAGGGGACCATCAGACCCTGATATAAAGATACAGGGACCATCAGACCCTGATATAAAGGTACAGGTATCATCAAACCCTGATATAAAGGTACAGGGGACCATCAGACCCTGATATAAAGGTACAGGGACCATCAGACCCTGATAGAAAGGTACAGGGGACCGTCAGACCCTGATATAAAGGTACAGGGGACCATCAGACCCTGATATAAAGGTACAGGGACCGTCAGACCCTGATATAAAGGTACAGGGACCATCATACCCTGATATAAAGGTACAGGGACCATCAGACCCTGATATAAAGGTACAGGGACCATCATACCCTGATATAAAGATAAAGGGACCATCAGACCCTAAAATATAAAGGTACAGGGGACCATCAGACCTCATTATACCCTGATATAAAGGTACAGGGACCGTCAGACCTCATTAAACCCTGATATAAAGGTACAGGGACCGTCAGACCCTGATATAAAGGTACAGGGACCTTCAGACCCTGATATAAAGGTACAGGGACCATCAGACCCTGATATAAAGGTACAGGGACCATCAGACCCTGATATAAAGGTACAGGGGACCATCAGACCTCATTATACCCTGATATAAAGGTACAGGGACCGTCAGACCCTGATATAAAGGTACAGGGGACCATCAGACCCTGATATAAAGATACAGGGACAATCAGACCTCATTATACCCTGATATAAAGGTACAGGTACCATCAGACCCTGATATAAAGGTACAGGGACCATCAGACCCTAAAATATAAAGATACAGGGACCATCAGACCTCATTATACCCTGATATAAAGGTACAGGTACCATCAGACCCTGATATAAAGGTACAGGGACCATCAGACCCTAAAATATAAAGGTACAGGGACCATCAGACCTCATTATACCCTGATATAAAGGTACAGGGACCGTCAGACCCTGATATAAAGGTACAGGGACCTTCAGACCCTGATATAAAGGTACAGGGACCATCAGACCCTGATATAAAGGTACAGGGACCATCAGACCCTGATATAAAGGTACAGGGGACCATCAGACCTCATTATACCCTGATATAAAGGTACAGGGACCGTCAGACCCTGATATAAAGGTACAGGTACCATCAGACCCTGATATAAAGGTACAGGGGACCATCAGACCCTGATATAAAGATACAGGGACAATCAGACCTCATTATACCCTGATATAAAGGTACAGGTACCATCAGACCCTGATATAAAGGTACAGGGACCATCAGACCCTAAAATATAAAGATACAGGGACCATCAGACCTCATTATACCCTGATATAAAGGTACAGGTACCATCAGACCCTGATATAAAGGTACAGGGACCATCAGACCCTAAAATATAAAGGTACAGGGACCATCAGACCTCATTATACCCTGATATAAAGGTACAGGTACCGTCAGACCCTGATTTAAAGGTACAGGGACCATCAGACCTCATTATACCCTGATATAAAGGTACAGGTACCATCAGACCCTGATATAAAGGTACAGGGGACCATCAGACCCTGATATAAAGATACAGGGACCATCAGACCCTGATATAAAGGTACAGGTACCTTCAGACACTGATATAAAGGTACAGGGGACCATCAGACCCTGATATAAAGGTACAGGGACCATCAGACCCTGATATAAAGGTACAGGGGACCGTCAGACCCTGATATAAAGGTACAGGGGACCATCAGACCCTGATATAAAGGTACAGGGACCGTCAGACCCTGATGTAAAGGTACAGGGACAATCAGACCCTGATATAAAGATACAGGGACCATCAGACCCTAAAATATAAAGGTACAGGGGACCATCAGACCTCATTATACCCTGATATAAAGGTACAGGGGACCATCAGACCTCATTATACCCTGATATAAAGATACAGGGACCATCAGACCTCATTATACCCTGATATAAAGGTACAGGGGACCATCAGACCCTGATATAAAGGTACAGGGGACCATCAGACCCTGATATAAAGGTACAGGGACCGTCAGACCCTGATATAAAGGTACAGGGGACCATCAGACCTCATTATAACCTGATATAAAGGTACAGGGGACCATCAGACCTCATTATTCCCTGATATAAAGATACAGGGACCATCAGACCTCATTATACCCTGATATAAAGGTACAGGGGACCATCAGACCCTGATATAAAGGTACAGGGGACCATCAGACCCTGATATAAAGGTACAGGGACCGTCAGACCCTGATATAAAGGTACAGGGACCATCAGACCCTGATATATAGGTACAGGGACCGTCAGACCCTGATATAAAGGTACAGGGACCATCAGACCCTGATATAAAGGTACAGGGACCATCAGACCCTGATATAAAGGTACAGGGACCATCAGACCCTGATATAAAGGTACAGGGACCATCAGACCCTGATATAAAGGTACAGGGACCATCAGACCCTAAAATATAAAGGTACAGGGACCATCAGACCTCATTATACCCTGATATAAAGGTACAGGTACCGTCAGACCCTTATATAAAGGTACAGGGACCATCAGACCTCATTATACCCTGATATAAAGGTACAGGTACCATCAGACCCTGATATAAAGGTACAGGGGACCATCAGACCCTTATATAAAGATACAGGGACCATCAGACCCTGATATAAAGGTACAGGTACCTTCAGACCCTGATATAAAGGTACAGGGGACCATCAGACCCTGATATAAAGGTACAGGGACCATCAGACCCTGATATAAAGGTACAGGGGACCGTCAGACTCTGATATAAAGGTACAGGGGACCATCAGACCCTGATATAAAGGTACAGGGACCGTCAGACCCTGATATAAAGGTACAGGGACCATCAGACCCTGATATAAAGGTACAGGGACCATCATACCCTGATATAAAGATACAGGGACCATCAGACCCTAAAATATAAACGTACAAGGGACCATCAGACCTCATTATACCCTGATATAAAGGTACAGGGGACCATCAGACCTCATTATACCCTGATATAAAGATACAGGGACCATCAGACCTCATTATACCCTTATATATAGGTACAGGGGACCATCAGACCCTGATATAAAGGTACAGGGGACCATCAGACCCTGATATAAAGGTACAGGGACCGTCAGACCCTGATATAAAGGTACAGGGACCATCTCACCCTGATATAAAGGTACAGGGGACCATCAGACCTCATTATACCCTGATATAAAGGTACAGGGGACCATCAGACCTCATTATTCCCTGATATAAAGGTACAGGGGACCATCAGACCCTGATATAAAGGTACAGGAGACCATCAGACCCTGATATAAAGGTACAGGGACCGTCAGACCCTGATATAAAGGTACAGGGACCATCAGACCCTGATATAAAGGTACAGGGACCGTCAGACCCTGATATAAAGGTACAGGGACCGTCAGACCCTGATATAAAGGTACAGGGACCATCAGACCCTGATATAAAGGTACAGGGAACATCAGACCCTGATATAAAGGTACAGGTACCATCAGACCCTGATATAAAGGTACAGGGACCATCAGACCCTGATATAAAGGTACAGGGACCATCAGACCTCATTATACCCTGATATAAAGGTACAGGGGACCATCATACCCTGATATAAAGGTAAAGGGACCATCAGACCCTGATATAGAGGTACAGGGACCATCAGACCCTGATATAAAGGTACAGGGGACCGTCAGACTCTGATATAAAGGTACAGGGGACAATCAGACCCTGATATAAAGGTACAGGGACCGTCAGACCCTGATATAAAGGTACAGGGACCATCAGACCCTGATATAAAGGTACAGGGACCATCATACCCTGATATAAAGATACAGGGACCATCAGACCCTAAAATATAAAGGTACAAGGGACCATCAGACCTCATTATACCCTGATATAAAGGTACAGGGGACCATCAGACCTCATTATACCCTGATATAAAGATACAGGGACCATCAGACCTCATTATACCCTTATATATAGGTACAGGGGACCATCAGACCCTGATATAAAGGTACAGGGGACCATCAGACCCTGATATAAAGGTACAGGGACCGTCAGACCCTGATATAAAGGTACAGGGACCATCAGACCCTGATATAAAGGTACAGGGGACCATCAGACCTCATTATACCCTGATATAAAGGTACAGGGGACCATCAGACCTCATTATTCCCTGATATAAAGGTACAGGGGACCATCAGACCCTGATATAAAGGTACAGGGACCGTCAGACCCTGATATAAAGGTACAGGGACCGTCAGACCCTGATATAAAGGTACAGGGACCGTCAGACCCTGATATAAAGGTACAGGGACCATCAGACCCTGATATAAAGGTACAGGTACCATCAGACCCTGATATAAAGGTACAGGTACCATCAGACCCTGATATAAAGGTACAGGGACCATCAGACCCTAAAATATAAACGTACAGGCGACCATCATACCCTGATATAAAGGTACAGGGACCATCGTAACCCTGATATAAAGGTAGAGGGGACCATCATACCCTGACATAAAGGTACAGGGACCATCAGACCCTGATATAAAGGTACAGGGACCATCAAATCAAATCAAATCAAATCAAATCAAATTTTATTTGTCACATACACATGGTTAGCAGATGTTAATGCGAGTGTAGCGAAATGCTTGTGCTTCTAGTTCCGACAATGCAGTAATAACAAGTAATCTAACTAACAATTCCAAAACTACTGTCTTGTACACAGTGTAAGGGGATAAAGAATATGTACATAAGGATATATGAATGAGTGATGGTACAGAGCAGCATAGGCAAGATACAGTAGATGGTATCGGGTACAGTACAGGTACAGGGGACCATCAGACCTCATTATACCCTGATATAAAGGTACAGGGGACCATCAGACCTCATTATTCCCTGATATAAAGGTACAGGGGACCATCAGACCCTGATATAAAGGTACAGGAGACCATCAGACCCTGATATAAAGGTACAGGGACCGTCAGACCCTGATATAAAGGTACAGGGACCATCAGACCCTGATATAAAGGTACAGGGACCGTCAGACCCTGATATAAAGGTACAGGGACCGTCAGACCCTGATATAAAGGTACAGGGACCATCAGACCCTGATATAAAGGTACAGGGAACATCAGACCCTGATATAAAGGTACAGGTACCATCAGACCCTGATATAAAGGTACAGGGACCATCAGACCCTGATATAAAGGTACAGGGACCATCAGACCCTAAAATATAAAGGTACAGGGGACCATCATACCCTGATATAAAGGTACAGGGACCATCATACCCTGATATAAAGGTAGAGGGGACCATCATACCCTGACATAAAGGTACAGGGACCATCAGACCCTGATATAAAGGTACAGGGACCATCAGACCTCATTATACCCTGATATAAAGGTACAGGGGACCATCATACCCTGATATAAAGGTAAAGGGACCATCAGACCCTGATATAGAGGTACAGGGACCATCAGACCCTGATATAAAGGTACAGGGGACCGTCAGACTCTGATATAAAGGTACAGGGGACATTCAGACCCTGATATAAAGGTACAGGGACCGTCAGACCCTGATATAAAGGTACAGGGACCATCAGACCCTGATATAAAGGTACAGGGACCATCATACCCTGATATAAAGATACAGGGACCATCAGACCCTAAAATATAAAGGTACAAGGGACCATCAGACCTCATTATACCCTGATATATAGGTACAGGGGACCATCAGACCTCATTATACCCTGATATAAAGATACAGGGACCATCAGACCTCATTATACCCTTATATATAGGTACAGGGGACCATCAGACCCTGATATAAAGGTACAGGGGACCATCAGACCCTGATATAAAGGTACAGGGACCGTCAGACCCTGATATAAAGGTACAGGGACCATCAGACCCTGATATAAAGGTACAGGGGACCATCAGACCTCATTATACCCTGATATAAAGGTACAGGGGACCATCAGACCTCATTATTCCCTGATATAAAGGTACAGGGGACCATCAGACCCTGATATAAAGGTACAGGGACCGTCAGACCCTGATATAAAGGTACAGGGACCGTCAGACCCTGATATAAAGGTACAGGGACCGTCAGACCCTGATATAAAGGTACAGGGACCATCAGACCCTGATATAAAGGTACAGGTACCATCAGACCCTGATATAAAGGTACAGGTACCATCAGACCCTGATATAAAGGTACAGGGACCATCAGACCCTAAAATATAAAGGTACAGGCGACCATCATACCCTGATATAAAGGTACAGGGACCATCGTAACCCTGATATAAAGGTAGAGGGGACCATCATACCCTGACATAAAGGTACAGGGACCATCAGACCCTGATGTAAAGGTACAGGGACCATCAAATCAAATCAAATCAAATCAAATTTTATTTGTCACATACACATGGTTAGCAGATGTTAATGCGAGTGTAGCGAAATGCTTGTGCTTCTAGTTCCGACAATGCAGTAATAACAAGTAATCTAACTAACAATTCCAAAACTACTGTCTTGTACACAGTGTAAGGGGATAAAGAATATGTACATAAGGATATATGAATGAGTGATGGTACAGAGCAGCATAGGCAAGATACAGTAGATGGTATCGGGTACAGTATGTACAAATGAGATGAGTATGTAAACAAAGTGGCATAGTATAGTATAAAGTGGCTAGTGATACATGTATTACATAAGGATACCGTCGATGATATAGAGTACAGTATATACGTATGCGTGTGAGATGAATAATGTAGGGTAAGTAACATTTATATAAGGTAGCATTGTTTAAAGTGGCTAGTGATATATTTACATCATTTCCCATCAATTCCCATTATTAAAGTGGCTGGAGTTGAGTCAGTGTCAGTGTGTTGGCAGCAGCCACTCAGTGTTAGTGGTGGCTGTTTAACAGTCTGATGGCCTTGAGATAGAAGCTGTTTTTCAGTCTCTCGGTCCCAGCTTTGATGCACCTGTACTGACCTCGCCTTCTGGATGATAGCGGGGTGAACAGGCAGTGGCTCGGGTGGTTGATGTCCTTGATGATCTTTATGGCCTTCCTGTGACATCGGGTGGTGTAGGTGTCCTGGAGGGCAGGTAGTTTGCCCCCGGTGATGCGTTGTGCAGACCTCACTACCCTCTGGAGAGCCTTACGGTTGAGGGCGGTGCAGTTGCCATACCAGGCGGTGATACAGCCCGCCAGGATGCTCTCGATTGTGCATCTGTAGAAGTTTGTGAGTGCTTTTGGTGACAAGCCGAATTTCTTCAGCCTCCTGAGGTTGAAGAGGCGCTGCTGCGCCTTCTTCACGATGCTGTCTGTGTGAGTGGACCAATTCAGTTTGTCTGTGATGTGTATGCCGAGGAACTTAAAACTTGCTACCCTCTCCACTACTGTTCCATCGATGTGGATAGGGGGGTGTTCCCTCTGCTGTTTCCTGAAGTCCACAATCATCTCCTTAGTTTTGTTGACGTTGAGTGTGAGGTTGTTTTCCTGACACCACACTCCGAGGGCCCTCACCTCCTCCCTGTAGGCCGTCTCATCGTTGTTGGTAATCAAGCCTACCACTGTAGTGTCGTCCGCAAACTTGATGATTGAGTTGGAGGCGTGCGTGGCCACGCAGTCGTGGGTGAACAGGGAGTACAGGAGAGGGCTCAGAACGCAACCTTGTGGGGCCCCAGTGTTGAGGATCAGCGGGGAGGAGATGTTGTTGCCTACCCTCACCACCTGGGGGCGGCCCGTCAGGAAGTCCAGTACCCAGTTGCACAGGGCGGGGTCGAGACCCAGGGTCTCGAGCTTGATGACGAGCTTGGAGGGTACTATGGTGTTGAATGCCGAGCTGTAGTCGATGAACAGCATTCTCACATAGGTATTCCTCTTGTCCAGATGGGTTAGGGCAGTGTGCAGTGTGGTTGAGATTGCATCGTCTGTGGACCTATTTGGGCGGTAAGCAAATTGGAGTGGGTCTAGGGTGTCAGGTAGGGTGGAGGTGATATGGTCCTTGACTAGTCTCTCAAAGCACTTCATGATGACGGATGTGAGTGCTACGGGGCGGTAGTCATTTAGCTCAGTTACCTTAGCTTTCTTGGGAACAGGAACAATGGTGGCCCTCTTGAAGCATGTGGGAACAGCAGACTGGTATAGGGATTGATTGAATATGTCCGTAAACACACCGGCCAGCTGGTCTGCGCATGCTCTGAGGGCGCGGCTGGGGATGCCATCTGGGCCTGCAGCCTTGCGAGGGTTAACACGTTTAAATGTCTTACTCACCTCGGCTGCAGTGAAGGAGAGACCGCATGTTTTCGTTGCAGGCCGTGTCAGTGGCACTGTATTGTCCTCAAAGCGGGCAAAAAAGTTATTTAGTCTGCCTGGGAGCAAGACATCCTGGTCCGTGACTGGGCTGGGTTTCTTCCTGTAGTCCGTGATTGACTGTAGTCCCTGCCACATGCCTCTTGTGTCTGAGCCGTTGAATTGAGATTCTACTTTGTCGCTGTACTGGCGCTTAGCTTGTTTGATAGCCTTGCGGAGGGAATAGCTGCACTGTTTGTATTCGGTCATGTTACCAGACACCTTGCCCTGATTAAAAGCAGTGGTTCGCGCTTTCAGTTTCACACGAATGCTGCCATCAATCCACGGTTTCTGGTTAGGGAATGTTTTAATCGTTGCTATGGGAACGACATCTTCAACGCACGTTCTAATGAACTCGCACACCGAATCAGCGTATTCGTCAATGTTGTTATCTGACGCAATACGAAACATCTCCCAGTCCACGTGATGGAAGCAGTCTTGGAGTGTGGAGTCAGCTTGGTCGGACCAGCGTTGGACAGACCTCAGCGTGGGAGCCTCTTGTTTTAGTTTCTGTCTGTAGGCAGGGATCAACAAAATGGAGTCGTGGTCAGCTTTTCCGAAAGGGGGGCGGGGCAGGGCCTTATATGCGTCGCGGAAGTTAGAGTAACAATGGTCCAAGGTCTTTCCACCCCTGGTTGCGCAATCGATATGCTGATAAAATTTGGGGAGTCTTGTTTTCAGATTAGCCTTGTTAAAATCCCCAGCTACAATGAATGCAGCCTCCGGATAAATTGTTTCCAGTTTGCAGAGAGTTAAATAAAGTTCGTTCAGAGCCATCGATGTGTCTGCTTGGGGGGGGATATATATGGCTGTGATTATAATCGAAGAGAATTCTCTTGGTAGATAATGCGGTCTACATTTGATTGTGAGGAATTCTAAATCAGGTGAACAGAAGGATTTGAGTTCCTGTATGTTTCTTTCATCGCACCATGTCACGTTAGTCATAAGGCATACGCCCCCGCCCCTCTTTTTACCAGAAAGATGTTTTTTCCTGTCTGCGCGATGCGTGGAGAAACCTGTTGGCTGCACCGCTTCGGATTGCGTCTCTCCAGTAAGCCACGTTTCCGTGAAGCAAAGAACGTTACAGTCTCTGATGTCCCTCTGGAATGCTACCCTTGCTCGGATTTCATCAACCTTGTTGTCAAGAGACTGGACATTGGCAAGAAGAATGCTAGGGAGTGGTGTGCGCTGTGCCCGTCTCCGGAGTCTGACCAGAAGACCGCCTCGTTTCCCTCTCTTTCGGAGTCGTTTTTTTGGGTCGCTGCATAGGATCCACTCCGTTGTCCTGTTTGTAAGGCAGAACACAGGATCCGCGTCGCGAAAAACATATTCTTGGTCGTACTGATGGTGAGTTGATGCTGATCTTATATTCAGTAGTTCTTCTCGACTGTATGTAATGAAACCTAAGATGACCTGGGGTACTAATGTAAGAAATAACACGTAAAAAAACAAAAAACTGCATAGTTTCCTAGGAACGCGAAGCGAGGCGGCCATCTCTGTCGGCGCCGGAAGTGTTATACCCTGATATAAAGGTACAGGGGACCATCATACCCTGATATAAAGGTAAAGGGACCATCAGACCCTGATATAGAGGTACAGGGACCATCAGACCCTGTTATAAAGGTACAGGGACCATCAGACCCTGATATAAAGGTACAGGGACCATCAGACCCTGATATACAGTTACAGGGACCATCAGACCTGATATACAGGTACAGGGACCATCATACCCTGATATAAAGGTACAGGGGACCATCATACCCTGATATAAAGGTACAGGGACCATTATACCCTGATAAAAAGGTACAGGGACCATCAGACCCTGATATACAGGTACAGGGACCATCATACCCTGATATAAAGGTACAGGGGACCATCATACCCTGATATAAAGGTACAGGGACCATCATACCCTGATATAAAGGTACAGGGACCATCATACCCTGATATACAGGTACAGGGACCATCATACCCTGATATACAGGTACAGGGACCATCATACCCTGATAACAAGGTACAGGGACCATCATACCCTGATATACAGGTCAGGGACCATTGTACCCTGATATACAGGTACAGGGACCATCATACCCTGATATACAGGTACAGGGACCATCAGACCCTGATATACAGGTACAGGGACCATCATACCCTGATATAAAGATACAGGGACCATCAGACCCTGATATAAAGGTACAGGGGACCATCAGACCCTAAAATATAAAGGTACAGGGAACCATCATACCCTGATATAAAGGTACAGGGGCAATCATACCCTGATATAAAGGTACAGGGGACCATCATACCCTGATATAAAGGTACAGGGACCATCAGACCCTGATATAAAGGTACAGGGACCATCAGACCTCATTATACCCTGATATAAAGGTACAGGGGACCATCATACCCTGATATAAAGGTACAGGGACCATCAGACCCTGATATACAGGTACAGGGACCATCAGACCCTGATATAAAGGTACAGGGACCATCAGACCCTGATATAAAGGTACAGGGACCATCAGACCCTGATATACAGGTACATGGACCATCAGACCCTGATATACAGGTACAGGGACCATCATACCCTGATATAAAGGTACAGGGGACCATCATACCCTGATATAAAGGTACAGGGACCATCATACCCTAAAATAAAGGTACAGGGACCATCAGACCCTGATATACAGGTACAGGGACCATCATACCCTGATATAAAGGTACAGGGGACCATCATACCCTGATATAAAGGTACAGGGACCATCATACCCTGATATAAAGGTACAGGGACCATCATGCCCTGATATACAGGTACAGGGACCATCATACCCTGATATACAGGTACAGGGACCATCATACCCTGATATAAAGGTACAGGGACCATCATACCCTGATATACAGGTACAGGGACCATCATACCCTGATATACAGGTACAGGGACCATCAGACCCTGATATACAGGTACAGGGACCATCATACCCTGATATAAAGGTACAGGGACCATCAGACCCTGATATAAAGGTACAGGGGACCATCAGACCCTGATATAAAGGTACAGGGACCATCAGACCCTAAAATATAAAGATACAGGGGACCATCAGACCTCATTATACCCTGATATAAAGGTACAGGTACCATCAGAACCTGATATAAAGGTACAGGTACCATCAGACCCTGATATAAAGATACAGGTACCATCAGACCCTGATATAAAGGTACAGGGACCATCAGACCCTGATATAAAGGTACAGGGACCATCATACCCTGATATAAAGGTACAGGGACCATCAGCCCCTGATATAAAGGTACAGGGGACCATCAGACCCTGATATACAGGTGCAGGGACCATCATACCCTGATATAAAGGTACAGGGACCATCAGACCCTGATATAAAGGTACAGGGACCGTCAGACCCTGATATATAGTTACAGGGACCATCAGACCCTGATATAAAGGTACAGGGACAATCAGACCCTGATATAAAGGTACAGGGACCATCAGACCCTAAAATATAAAGGTTCAGGGACCATCAGACCTCATTATACCCTGATATAAAGGTACAGGTACGGTCAGACCCTGATTTAAAGGTACAGGGACCATCAGACCTCATTATACCCTGATATAAAGGTACAGGTACCATCAGACCCTGATATAAAGGTACAGGGGACCATCAGACCCTGATATAAAGATACAGGGACCATCAGACCCTGATATAAAGGTACAGGTACCTTCAGACACTGATATAAAGGTACAGGGGACCATCAGACCCTGATATAAAGGTACGGGGACCATCAGACCCTGATATAAAGGTACAGGGGACCGTCAGACCCTGATATAAAGGTACAGGGGACCATCAGACCCTGATGTAAAGGTACAGGGACCATCAGACCCTGATATAAAGGTACAGGGGACCGTCAGACCCTGATATAAAGGTACAGGGACCGTCAGACCCTGATGTAAAGGTACAGGGACCATCAGACCCTGATATAAAGATACAGGGACCATCAGACCCTAAAATATAAAGGTACAGGGGACCATCAGACCTCATTATACCCTGATATAAAGGTACAGGGGACCATCAGACCTCATTATACCCTGATATAAAGATACAGGGACCATCAGACCTCATTATACCCTGATATAAAGGTACAGGGGACCATCAGACCCTGATATAAAGGTACAGGGGACCATCAGACCCTGATATAAAGGTACAGGGACCGTCAGACCCTGATATAAAGGTACAGGGACCATCAGACCCTGATATAAAGGTACAGGGGACCATCAGACCTCATTATAACCTGATATAAAGGTACAGGGGACCATCAGACCTCATTATTCCCTGATATAAAGATACAGGGACCATCAGACCTCATTATTCCCTGATATAAAGGTACAGGGGACCATCAGACCCTGATATAAAGGTACAGGGGACCATCAGACCCTGATATAAAGGTACAGGGACCGTCAGACCCTGATATAAAGGTACAGGGACCGTCAGACCCTGATATAAAGGTACAGGGACCGTCAGACCCTGATATAAAGGTACAGGGACCATCAGACCCTGATATAAAGGTACAGGGACCATCAGACCCTGATATAAAGGTACAGGGACCATCAGACCCTGATATAAAGGTACAGGTACCATCAGACCCTGATATAAAGGTACAGGGACCATCAGACCCTAAAATATAAAGGTACAGGGACCATCAGACCTCATTATACCCTGATATAAAGGTACAGGTACCGTCAGACCCTTATATAAAGGTACAGGGACCATCAGACCTCATTATACCCTGATATAAAGGTACAGGTACCATCAGACCCTGATATAAAGGTACAGGGGACCATCAGACCCTGATATAAAGATACAGGGACCATCAGACCCTGATATAAAGGTACAGGTACCTTCAGACCCTGATATAAAGGTACAGGGGACCATCAGACCCTGATATAAAGGTACAGGGACCATCAGACCCTGATATAAAGGTACAGGGACCATCAGACCCTGATATAAAGGTACAGGGACCATCATACCCTGATATAAAGATACAGGGACCATCAGACCCTAAAATATAAAGGTACAAGGGACCATCAGACCTCATTATACCCTGATATAAAGGTACAGGGGACCATCAGACCTCATTATACCCTGATATAAAGATACAGGGACCATCAGACCTCATTATACCCTTATATATAGGTACAGGGGACCATCAGACCCTGATATAAAGGTACAGGGGACCATCAGACCCTGATATAAAGGTACAGGGACCGTCAGACCCTGATATAAAGGTACAGGGACCATCAGACCCTGATATAAAGGTACAGGGGACCATCAGACCTCATTATACCCTGATATAAAGGTACAGGGGACCATCAGACCTCATTATTCCCTGATATAAAGGTACAGGGGACCATCAGACCCTGATATAAAGGTACAGGAGACCATCAGACCCTGATATAAAGGTACAGGGACCGTAAGACCCTGATATAAAGGTACAGGGACCATCAGACCCTGATATAAAGGTACAGGGACCGTCAGACCCTGATATAAAGGTACAGGGACCATCAGACCCTGATATAAAGGTACAGGGACCATCAGACCCTGATATAAAGGTACAGGGACCATCAGACCCTGATATAAAGGTACAGGTACTATCAGACCCTGATATAAAGGTACAGGGACCATCAGACCCTGATATAAAGGTACAGGGACCATCAGACCCTAAAATATAAAGGTACAGGGGACCATCATACCCTGATATAAAGGTACAGGGACCATCATACCCTGATATAAAGGTAGAGGGGACCATCATACCCTGACATAAAGGTACAGGGACCATCAGACCCTGATATAAAGGTACAGGGACCATCAGACCTCATTATACCCTGATATAAAGGTACAGGGGACCATCATACCCTGATATAAAGGTAAAGGGACCATCAGACCCTGATATAGAGGTACAGGGACCATCAGACCCTGATATAAAGGTACAGGGGACCGTCAGACTCTGATATAAAGGTACAGGGGACCATCAGACCCTGATATAAAGGTACAGGGACCATCAGACCCTGATATAAAGGTACAGGGACCATCAGACCCTGATATAAAGGTACAGGGACCATCATACCCTGATATAAAGATACAGGGACCATCAGACCCTAAAATATAAAGGTACAAGGGACCATCAGACCTCATTATACCCTGATATAAAGGTACAGGGGACCATCAGACCTCATTATACCCTGATATAAAGATACAGGGACCATCAGACCTCATTATACCCTTATATATAGGTACAGGGGACCATCAGACCCTGATATAAAGGTACAGGGGAACATCAGACCCTGATATAAAGGTACAGGGACCGTCAGACCCTGATATAAAGGTACAGGGACCATCAGACCCTGATATAAAGGTACAGGGGACCATCAGACCTCATTATACCCTGATATAAAGGTACAGGGGACCATCAGACCTCATTATTCCCTGATATAAAGGTACAGGGGACCATCAGACCCTGATATAAAGGTACAGGAGACCATCAGACCCTGATATAAAGGTACAGGGACCGTCAGACCCTGATATAAAGGTACAGGGACCATCAGACCCTGATATAAAGGTACAGGGACCATCAGACCCTGATATAAAGGTACAGGGACCGTCAGACCCTGATATAAAGGTACAGGGACCATCAGACCCTGATATAAAGGTACAGGGACCGTCAGACCCTGATATAAAGGTACAGGGACCATCAGACCCTGATATAAAGGTACAGGGACCATCAGACCCTGATATAAAGGTACAGGGACCATCAGACCCTGATATAAAGGTACAGGTACCATCAGACCCTAAAATATAAAGGTACAGGGGACCATCATACCCTGATATAAAGGTACAGGGACCATCATACCCTGATATAAAGGTAGAGGGGACCATCATACCCTGACATAAAGGTACAGGGACCATCAGACCCTGATATAAAGGTACAGGGACCATCAGACCTCATTATACCCTGATATAAAGGTACAGGGGACCATCATACCCTGATATAAAGGTAAAGGGACCATCAGACCCTGATATAGAGGTACAGGGACCATCAGACCCTGATATAAAGGTACAGGGGACCGTCAGACTCTGATATAAAGGTACAGGGGACCATCAGACCCTGATATAAAGGTACAGGGACCATCAGACCCTGATATAAAGGTACAGGGACCATCAGACCCTGATATAAAGGTACAGGGACCATCATACCCTGATATAAAGATACAGGGACCATCAGACCCTAAAATATAAAGGTACAAGGGACCATCAGACCTCATTATACCCTGATATAAAGGTACAGGGGACCATCAGACCTCATTATACCCTGATATAAAGATACAGGGACCATCAGACCTCATTATACCCTTATATATAGGTACAGGGGACCATCAGACCCTGATATAAAGGTACAGGGGACCATCAGACCCTGATATAAAGGTACAGGGACCGTCAGACCCTGATATAAAGGTACAGGGACCATCAGACCCTGATATAAAGGTACAGGGGACCATCAGACCTCATTATACCCTGATATAAAGGTACAGGGGACCATCAGACCTCATTATACCCTGATATAAAGGTACAGGGGACCATCAGACCTCATTATACCCTTATATATAGGTACAGGGACCATCAGACCCTGATATAAAGGTACAGGGACCGTCAGACCCTGATATAAAGGTACAGGGACCATCAGACCCTGATATAAAGGTACAGGGACCGTCAGACCCTGATATAAAGGTACAGGGACCATCAGACCCTGATATAAAGGTACAGGGACCATCAGACCCTAAAATATAAAGGTACAGGGGACCATCATACCCTGATATAAAGGTACAGGGACCATCATACCCTGATATAAAGGTAGAGGGGACCATCATACCCTGACATAAAGGTACAGGGACCATCAGACCCTGATATAAAGGTACAGGGACCATCAGACCTCATTATACCCTGATATAAAGGTACAGGGACCATCAGACCCTGATATAAAGGTACAGGGACCATCAGACCCTGATATAAAGGTACAGGGACCATCAGACCTCATTATACCCTGATATAAAGGTACAGGGACCATCAGACCCTGATATAAAGGTACAGGGACCATCAGACCCTGATATAAAGGTACAGGGACCGTCAGACCCTGATATAAAGGTACAGGGTCCATCAGACCCTGATATAAAGGTACAGGGACCGTCAGACCCTGATATAAAGGTACAGGGACCATCAGACCCTGATATAAAGGTACAGGGACCATCAGACCCTGATATAAAGGTACAGGGACCATCAGACCCTGATATAAAGGTACAGGTACCATCAGACCCTGATATAAAGGTACAGGGACCATCAGACCCTGATATAAAGGTACAGGGACCATCAGACCCTAAAATATAAAGGTACAGGGGACCATCATACCCTGATATAAAGGTACAGGGACCATCATACCCTGATATAAAGGTAGAGGGGACCATCATACCCTGACATAAAGGTACAGGGACCATCAGACCCTGATATAAAGGTACAGGGACCATCAGACCTCATTATACCCTGATATAAAGGTACAGGGGACCATCATACCCTGATATAAAGGTAAAGGGACCATCAGACCCTGATATAGAGGTACAGGGACCATCAGACCCTGATATAAAGGTACAGGGGACCGTCAGACTCTGATATAAAGGTACAGGGGACCATCAGACCCTGATATAAAGGTACAGGGACCATCAGACCCTGATATAAAGGTACAGGGACCATCAGACCCTGATATAAAGGTACAGGGACCATCATACCCTGATATAAAGATACAGGGACCATCAGACCCTAAAATATAAAGGTACAAGGGACCATCAGACCTCATTATACCCTGATATAAAGGTACAGGGGACCATCAGACCTCATTATACCCTGATATAAAGATACAGGGACCATCAGACCTCATTATACCCTTATATATAGGTACAGGGGACCATCAGACCCTGATATAAAGGTACAGGGGACCATCAGACCCTGATATAAAGGTACAGGGACCGTCAGACCCTGATATAAAGGTACAGGGACCATCAGACCCTGATATAAAGGTACAGGGGACCATCAGACCTCATTATACCCTGATATAAAGGTACAGGGGACCATCAGACCTCATTATTCCCTGATATAAAGGTACAGGGGACCATCAGACCCTGATATAAAGGTACAGGAGACCATCAGACCCTGATATAAAGGTACAGGGACCGTCAGACCCTGATATAAAGGTACAGGGACCATCAGACCCTGATATAAAGGTACAGGGACCATCAGACCCTGATATAAAGGTACAGGGACCGTCAGACCCTGATATAAAGGTACAGGGACCATCAGACCCTGATATAAAGGTACAGGGACCGTCAGACCCTGATATAAAGGTACAGGGACCATCAGACCCTGATATAAAGGTACAGGGACCATCAGACCCTGATATAAAGGTACAGGGACCATCAGACCCTGATATAAAGGTACAGGTACCATCAGACCCTGATATAAAGGTACAGGGACCATCAGACCCTGATATAAAGGTACAGGGACCATCAGACCCTAAAATATAAAGGTACAGGGGACCATCATACCCTGATATAAAGGTACAGGGACCATCATACCCTGATATAAAGGTAGAGGGGACCATCATACCCTGACATAAAGGTACAGGGACCATCAGACCCTGATACAAAGGTACAGGGACCATCAGACCTCATTATACCCTGATATAAAGGTACAGGGACCATCAGACCCTGATATAAAGGTACAGGGACCATCAGACCCTGATATAAAGGTACAGGGACCGTCAGACCCTGATATAAAGGTACAGGGACCATCAGACCCTGATATAAAGGTACAGGGACCGTCAGACCCTGATATAAAGGTACAGGGACCATCAGACCCTGATATAAAGGTACAGGGACCATCAGACCCTGATATAAAGGTACAGGTACCATCAGACCCTGATATAAAGGTACAGGGACCATCAGACCCTGATATAAAGGTACAGGGACCATCAGACCCTAAAATATAAAGGTACAGGGGACCATCATACCCTGATATAAAGGTACAGGGACCATCATACCCTGATATAAAGGTAGAGGGGACCATCATACCCTGACATAAAGGTACAGGGACCATCAGACCCTGATATAAAGGTACAGGGACCATCAGACCTCATTATACCCTGATATAAAGGTACAGGGGACCATCATACCCTGATATAAAGGTAAAGGGACCATCAGACCCTGATATAGAGGTACAGGGACCATCAGACCCTGATATAAAGGTACAGGGACCATCAGACCCTGATATAAAGGTACAGGGACCATCAGACCCTGATATACAGTTACAGGGACCATCAGACCTGATATACAGGTACAGGGACCATCATACCCTGATATAAAGGTACAGGGGACCATCATACCCTGATATAAAGGTACAGGGACCATTATACCCTGATATAAAGGTACAGGGACCATCAGACCCTGATATACAGGTACAGGGACCATTATACCCTGATATAAAGGTACAGGGACCATCAGACCCTGATATACAGGTACAGGGACCATCATACCCTGATATAAAGGTACAGGGGACCATCATACCCTGATATAAAGGTACAGGGACCATCATACCCTGATATAAAGGTACAGGGACCATCATACCCTGATATACAGGTACAGGGACCATCATACCCTGATATACAGGTACAGGGACCATCATACCCTGATAACAAGGTACAGGGACCATCATACCCTGATATACAGGTCAGGGACCATCGTACCCTGATATACAGGTACAGGGACCATCATACCCTGATATACAGGTACAGGGACCATCAGACCCTGATATACAGGTACAGGGACCATCATACCCTGATATAAAGATACAGGGACCATCAGACCCTGATATAAAGGTACAGGGGACCATCAGACCCTAAAATATAAAGGTACAGGGAACCATCATACCCTGATATAAAGGTACAGGGGCAATCATACCCTGATATAAAGGTACAGGGGACCATCAGACCCTGATATAAAGGTACAGGGACCATCAGACCCTGATATAAAGGTACAGGGACCATCAGACCTCATTATACCCTGATATAAAGGTACAGGGGACCATCATACCCTGATATAAAGGTACAGGGACCATCAGACCCTGATATACAGGTACAGGGACCATCAGACCCTGATATAAAGGTACAGGGACCATCAGACCCTGATATAAAGGTACAGGGACCATCAGACCCTGATATACAGGTACAGGGACCATCATACCCTGATATAAAGATACAGGGACCATCATACCCTGATATAAAGGTACAGGGACCATTATACCCTGATATAAAGGTACAGGGACCATCAGACCCTGATATACAGGTACAGGGACCATCATACCCTGATATAAAGGTACAGGGGACCATCATACCCTGATATAAAGGTACAGGGACCATCATACCCTGATATAAAGGTACAGGGACCATCATACCCTGATATACAGGTACAGGGACCATCATACCCTGATATACAGGTACAGGGACCATCATACCCTGATAACAAGGTACAGGGACCATCATACCCTGATATACAGGTCAGGGACCATCGTACCCTGATATACAGGTACAGGGACCATCATACCCTGATATACAGGTACAGGGACCATCAGACCCTGATATACTGGTACAGGGACCATCATACCCTGATATAAAGATACAGGGACCATCAGACCCTGATATAAAGGTACAGGGGACCATCAGACCCTAAAATATAAAGGTACAGGGAACCATCATACCCTGATATAAAGGTACAGGGGCAATCATACCCTGATATAAAGGTACAGGGGACCATCAGACCCTGATATAAAGGTACAGGGACCATCAGACCCTGATATAAAGGTACAGGGACCATCAGACCTCATTATACCCTGATATAAAGGTACAGGGGACCATCATACCCTGATATAAAGGTACAGGGACCATCAGACCCTGATATACAGGTACAGGGACCATCAGACCCTGATATAAAGGTACAGGGACCATCAGACCCTGATATAAAGGTACAGGGACCATCAGACCCTGATATACAGGTACATGGACCATCAGACCCTGATATACAGGTATAGGGACCATCATACCCTGATAAAAAGGTACAGGGGACCATCATACCCTGATATAAAGGTACAGGGACCATCATACCCTAAAATAAAGGTACAGGGACCATCAGACCCTGATATACAGGTACAGGGACCATCATACCCTGATATAAAGGTACAGGGGACCATCATACCCTGATATAAAGGTACAGGGACCATCATACCCTGATATAAAGGTACAGGGACCATCATGCCCTGATATACAGGTACAGGGACCATCATACCCTGATATAAAGGTACAGGGACCATCATACCCTGATATACAGGTACAGGGACCATCATACCCTGATATACAGGTACAGGGACCATCAGACCCTGATATACAGGTACAGGGACCATCATACCCTGATATAAAGGTACAGGGACCATCAGACCCTGATATAAAGGTACAGGGGACCATCATACCCTGATATAAAGGTACAGGGACCATCAGACCCTGATATAAAGGTACAGGGGACCATCAGACCCTGATATAAAGGTACAGGGACCATCAGACCCTGATATATAGGTACAGGGACCATCAGACCCTGATATATAGGTACAGGGACCATCAGACCCTGATATAAAGGTACAGGGACCATCAGACCCTAAAATATAAAGGTACAGGGGACCATCAGACCTCATTATACCCTGATATAAAGGTACAGGTACCATCAGACCCTGATATAAAGGTACAGGTACCATCAGACCCTGATATAAAGATACAGGTACCATCAGACCCTGATATAAAGGTACAGGGACCATCATACCCTGATATAAAGGTACATGGACCATCAGCCCCTGATTTAAAGGTACAGGGGACCATCAGACCCTGATATACAGGTGCAGGGACCATCATACCCTGATATAAAGGTACAGGGACCATCAGACCCTGATATAAAGGTACAGGGACCGTCAGACCCTGATATATAGTTACAGGGACCATCAGACCCTGATATATAGGTACAGGGACAATCAGACCCTGATATAAAGGTACAGGGTATCAGACCCTAAAATATAAAGGTACAGGGGACCATCAGACGTCATTATACCCTGATATAAAGGTACAGGTACCATCAGACCCTGATATAAAGGTACAGGTACCATCAGACCCTGAAATAAAGATACAGGTACCATCAGACCCTGATATAAAGGTACAGGGACCATCAGACCCTAAAATATAAAGGTACAGGGACCGTCAGACCTCATTATACCCTGATATAAAGGTACAGGGACCGTCAGACCCTGATATAAAGGTACAGGGACCGTCAGACCCTGATATAAAGGTACAGGGACCATCAGACCCTGATATAAAGGTACAGGGACCATCAGACCCTGATATAAAGGTACAGGGGACCATCAGACCTCATTATACCCTGATATAAAGGTACAGGGACCGTCATACCCTGATATTTTTTTTATTTATTTATTTTACCTTTATTTAACCAGGCAAGTCAGTTAAGAACAAATTCTTATTTTCAATGACGGCCTGGGAACAGTGGGTTAACTGCCTGTTCAGGGGCAGAACGACAGATTTGTACCTTGTCAGCTCGGGGGTTTGAACTCGCAACCTTCCAGTTACTAGTCCAACGCTCTAACCACTAGGCTACCCTGCCGCCCCATATAAAGGTACAGGTACCATCAGACCCTGATATAAAGGTACAGGGGACCATCAGACCCTGATATAAAGATACAGGGACCATCAGACCTCATTATACCCTGATATAAAGGTACAGGTACCATCAGTACCTGATATAAAGGTACAGGGACCATCAGACCCTAAAATATAAAGATACAGGGACCATCAGACCTCATTATACCCTGATATAAAGGTACAGGTACCATCAGACCCTGATATAAAGGTACAGGGACCATCAGACCCTAAAATATAAAGGTACAGGGACCATCAGACCTCATTATACCCTGATATAAAGGTACAGGTACCATCAGACCCTGCTATAAAGGTACAGGGACCATCAGACCTCATTATACCCTGATATAAAGGTACAGGTACCATCAGACCCTGATATAAAGGTACAGGTATCATTAGACCCTGATATAAAGGTACAGGGGACCATCAGACCCTGATATAAAGGTACAGGGACCATCAGACCCTGATATAAAGGTACAGGGACCATCATACCCTGATATAAAGGTACAGGGACCATCATGCCCTGATATAAAGGTACAGGAGACCATCAGACCCTGATATAAAGGTACAGGGACCGTCAGACCCTGATATAAAGGTACAGGGGACCGTCAGACTCTGATATAAAGGTACAGGGGACCATCAGACCCTGATATAAAGGTACAGGGACCATCAGACCCTAAAATATAAAGATACAGGGACCATCAGACCTCATTATACCCTGATATAAAGGTACAGGGACCATCAGACCCTGATATAAAGGTACAGGGGACCGTCAGACTCTGATATAAAGGTACAGGGGACCATCAGACCCTGATATAAAGGTACAGGGACCATCAGACCCTGATATAAAGGTACAGGGACCATCATACCCTGATATAAAGATACAGGGACCATCAGACCCTAAAATATAAAGGTACAAGGGACCATCAGACCTCATTATACCCTGATATAAAGGTACAGGGGACCATCAGACCTCATTATACCCTGATATAAAGATACAGGGACCATCAGACCTCATTATACCCTTATATATAGGTACAGGGGACCATCAGACCCTGATATAAAGGTACAGGGGACCATCAGACCCTGATATAAAGGTACAGGGACCGTCAGACCCTGATATAAAGGTACAGGGACCATCAGACCCTGATATAAAGGTACAGGGGACCATCAGACCTCATTATACCCTGATATAAAGGTACAGGGGACCATCAGACCTCATTATTCCCTGATATAAAGGTACAGGGGACCATCAGACCCTGATATAAAGGTACAGGAGACCATCAGACCCTGATATAAAGGTACAGGGACCGTCAGACCCTGATATAAAGGTACAGGGACCATCAGACCCTGATATAAAGGTACAGGGACCGTCAGACCCTGATATAAAGGTACAGGGACCATCAGACCCTGATATAAAGGTACAGGGACCATCAGACCCTGATATAAAGGTACAGGGACCATCAGACCCTGATATAAAGGTACAGGTACCATCAGACCCTGATATAAAGGTACAGGGACCATCAGACCCTGATATAAAGGTACAGGGACCATCTGACCCTAAAATATAAAGGTACAGGGGACCATCATACCCTGATATAAAGGTACAGGGACCATCATACCCTGATATAAAGGTAGAGGGGACCATCATACCCTGACATAAAGGTACATGGACCATCAGACCCTGATATAAAGGTAAAGGGACCATCAGACCTCATTATACCCTGATATAAAGGTACAGGGGACCATCATACCCTGATATAAAGGTAAAGGGACCATCAGACCCTGATATAGAGGTACAGGGACCATCAGACCCTGATATAAAGGTACAGGGACCATCAGACCCTGATATAAAGGTACAGGGACCATCAGACCCTGATATACAGTTACAGGGACCATCAGACCTGATATACAGGTACAGGGACCATCATACCCTGATATAAAGGTACAGGGGACCATCATACCCTGATATAAAGGTACAGGGACCATTATACCCTGATATAAAGGTACAGGGACCATCAGACCCTGATATACAGGTACAGGGACCATCATACCCTGATATAAAGGTACAGGGGACCATCATACCCTGATATAAAGGTACAGGGACCATCATACCCTGATATAAAGGTACAGGGACCATCATACCCTGATATACAGGTACAGGGACCATCATACCCTGATATACAGGTACAGGGACCATCATACCCTGATAACAAGGTACAGGGACCATCATACCCTGATATACAGGTCAGGGACCATCGTACCCTGATATACAGGTACAGGGACCATCATACCCTGATATACAGGTACAGAGACCATCAGACCCTGATATACAGGTACAGGGACCATCATACCCTGATATAAAGATACAGGGACCATCAGACCCTGATATAAAGGTACAGGGGACCATCAGACCCTAAAATATAAAGGTACAGGGAACCATCATACCCTGATATAAAGGTACAGGGGCAATCATACCCTGATATAAAGGTACAGGGGACCATCAGACCCTGATATAAAGGTACAGGGACCATCAGACCCTGATATAAAGGTACAGGGACCATCAGACCTCATTATACCCTGATATAAAGGTACAGGGGACCATCATACCCTGATATAAAGGTACAGGGACCATCAGACCCTGATATACAGGTACAGGGACCATCAGACCCTGATATAAAGGTACAGGGACCATCAGACCTCATTATACCCTGATATAAAGGTACAGGGGACCATCATACCATGATATAAAGGTAAAGGGACCATCAGACCCTGATATAGAGGTACAGGGACCATCAGACCCTGATATAAAGGTACAGGGGACCGTCAGACTCTGATATAAAGGTACAGGGGACCATCAGACCCTGATATAAAGGTACAGGGACCATCAGACCCTGATATAAAGGTACAGGGACCATCAGACCCTGATATAAAGGTACAGGGACCATCATACCCTGATATAAAGATACAGGGACCATCAGACCCTAAAATATAAAGGTACAAGGGACCATCAGACCTCATTATACCCTGATATAAAGGTACAGGGGACCATCAGACCTCATTATACCCTGATATAAAGATACAGGGACCATCAGACCTCATTATACCCTTATATATAGGTACAGGGGACCATCAGACCCTGATATAAAGGTACAGGGGACCATCAGACCCTGATATAAAGGTACAGGGACCGTCAGACCCTGATATAAAGGTACAGGGACCATCAGACCCTGATATAAAGGTACAGGGGACCATCAGACCTCATTATACCCTGATATAAAGGTACAGGGGACCATCAGACCTCATTATTCCCTGATATAAAGGTACAGGGGACCATCAGACCCTGATATAAAGGTACAGGAGACCATCAGACCCTGATATAAAGGTACAGGGACCGTCAGACCCTGATATAAAGGTACAGGGACCATCAGACCCTGATATAAAGGTACAGGGACCGTCAGACCCTGATATAAAGGTACAGGGACCATCAGACCCTGATATAAAGGTACAGGGACCATCAGACCCTGATATAAAGGTACAGGGACCATCAGACCCTGATATAAAGGTACAGGTACCATCAGACCCTGATATAAAGGTACAGGGACCATCAGACCCTGATATAAAGGTACAGGGACCATCAGACCCTAAAATATAAAGGTACAGGGGACCATCATACCCTGATATAAAGGTACAGGGACCATCATACCCTGATATAAAGGTAGAGGGGACCATCATACCCTGACATAAAGGTACAGGGACCATCAGACCCTGATATAAAGGTACAGGGACCATCAGACCTCATTATACCCTGATATAAAGGTACAGGGGACCATCATACCCTGATATAAAGGTAAAGGGACCATCAGACCCTGATATAGAGGTACAGGGACCATCAGACCCTGATATAAAGGTACAGGGACCATCAGACCCTGATATAAAGGTACAGGGACCATCAGACCCTGATATACAGTTACAGGGAACATCAGACCTGATATACAGGTACAGGGACCATCATACCCTGATATAAAGGTACAGGGGACCATCATACCCTGATATAAAGGTACAGGGACCATTATACCCTGATATAAAGGTACAGGGACCATCAGACCCTGATATACAGGTACAGGGACCATCATACCCTGATATAAAGGTACAGGGGACCATCATACCCTGATATAAAGGTACAGGGACCATCATACCCTGATATAAAGGTACAGGGACCATCATACCCTGATATACAGGTACAGGGACCATCATACCCTGATAACAAGGTACAGGGACCATCATACCCTGATATACAGGTCAGGGACCATCGTACCCTGATATACAGGTACAGGGACCATCATACCCTGATATACAGGTACAGGGACCATCAGACCCTGATATACAGGTACAGGGACCATCATACCCTGATATAAAGATACAGGGACCATCAGACCCTGATATAAAGGTACAGGGGACCATCAGACCCTAAAATATAAAGGTACAGGGAACCATCATACCCTGATATAAAGGTACAGGGGCAATCATACCCTGATATAAAGGTACAGGGGACCATCAGACCCTGATATAAAGGTACAGGGAACCATCATACCCTGATATAAAGGTACAGGGGCAATCATACCCTGATATAAAGGTACAGGGGACCATCAGACCCTAAAATATAAAGGTACAGGGAACCATCATACCCTGATATAAAGGTACAGGGGCAATCATACCCTGATATAAAGGTACAGGGACCATCAGACCCTGATATAAAGGTACAGGGACCATCAGACCTCATTATACCCTGATATAAAGGTACAGGGGACCATCATACCCTGATATAAAGGTACAGGGACCATCAGACCCTGATATACAGGTACAGGGACCATCAGACCCTGATATAAAGGTACAGGGACCATCAGACCCTGATATAAAGGTACAGGGACCATCAGACCCTGATATACAGGTACATGGACCATCAGACCCTGATATACAGGTACAGGGACCATCATACCCTGATATAAAGGTACAGGGGACCATCATACCCTGATATAAAGGTACAGGGACCATCATACCCTAAAATAAAGGTACAGGGACCATCAGACCCTGATATACAGGTACAGGGACCATCATACCCTGATATAAAGGTACAGGGGACCATCATACCCTGATATAAAGGTACAGGGACCATCATACCCTGATATAAAGGTACAGGGACCATCATGCCCTGATATACAGGTACAGGGACCATCATACCCTGATATACAGGTACAGGGACCATCATACCCTGATATAAAGGTACAGGGACCATCATACCCTGATATACAGGTACAGGGACCATCATACCCTGATATACAGGTACAGGGACCATCAGACCCTGATATACAGGTACAGGGACCATCATACCCTGATATAAAGGTACAGGGACCATCAGACCCTGATATAAAGGTACAGGGGACCATCAGACCCTGATATAAAGGTACAGGGACCATCAGACCCTGATATAAAGGTACAGGGACCGTCAGACCCTGATATATAGGTACAGGGACCATCAGACCCTGATATATAGGTACAGGGACCATCAGACCCTGATATAAAGGTACAGGGACCATCAGACCCTAAAATATAAAGGTACAGGGGACCATCAGACCTCATTATACCCTGATATAAAGGTACAGGTACCATCAGACCCTGATATAAAGGTACAGGTACCATCAGACCCTGATATAAAGATACAGGTACCATCAGACCCTGATATAAAGGTACAGGGACCATCATACCCTGATATAAAGGTACAGGGACCATCATACCCTGATATAAAGGTACAGGGACCATCAGCCCCTGATATAAAGGTACAGGGGACCATCAGACCCTGATATACAGGTGCAGGGACCATCATACCCTGATATAAAGGTACAGGGACCATCAGACCCTGATATAAAGGTACAGGGACCGTCAGACCCTGATATATAGTTACAGGGACCATCAGACCCTGATATATAGGTACAGGGACAATCAGACCCTGATATAAAGGTACAGGGACCATCAGACCCTAAAATATAAAGGTACAGGGGACCATCAGACCTCATTATACCCTGATATAAAGGTACAGGTACCATCAGACCCTGATATAAAGGTACAGGTACCATCAGACCCTGATATAAAGATACAGGTACCATCAGACCCGGATATAAAGGTACAGGGACCATCAGACCCTAAAATATAAAGGTACAGGGACCGTCAGACCTCATTATACCCTGATATAAAGGTACAGGGACCGTCAGACCCTGATATAAAGGTACAGGGACCGTCAGACCCTGATATAAAGGTACAGGGACCATCAGACCCTGATATAAAGGTACAGGGACCATCAGACCCTGATATAAAGGTACAGGGGACCATCAGACCTCATTATACCCTGATATAAAGGTACAGGGACCGTCATACCCTGATATAAAGGTACAGGTACCATCAGACCCTGATATAAATGTACAGGGGACCATCAGACCCTGATATAAAGATACAGGGACCATCAGACCTCATTATACCCTGATATAAAGGTACAGGTACCATCAGTACCTGATATAAAGGTACAGGGACCATCAGACCCTAAAATATAAAGATACAGGGACCATCAGACCTCATTATACCCTGATATAAAGGTACAGGGACCATCAGACCCTGATATAAAGGTACAGGGACCGTCAGACCCTGATATAAAGGTACAGGGACCATCAGACCCTGATATAAAGGTACAGGGACCATCAGACCCTGATATAAAGGTACAGGGACCATCAGACCCTGATATAAAGGTACAGGTACCATCAGACCCTGATATAAAGGTACAGGGACCATCAGACCCTGATATAAAGGTACAGGGACCATCAGACCCTAAAATATAAAGGTACAGGGGACCATCATACCCTGATATAAAGGTACAGGGACCATCATACCCTGATATAAAGGTAGAGGGGACCATCATACCCTGACATAAAGGTACAGGGACCATCAGACCCTGATATAAAGGTACAGGGACCATCAGACCTCATTATACCCTGATATAAAGGTACAGGGGACCATCATACCCTGATATAAAGGTAAAGGGACCATCAGACCCTGATATAGAGGTACAGGGACCATCAGACCCTGATATAAAGGTACAGGGACCATCAGACCCTGATATAAAGGTACAGGGACCATCAGACCCTGATATACAGTTACAGGGAACATCAGACCTGATATACAGGTACAGGGACCATCATACCCTGATATAAAGGTACAGGGGACCATCATACCCTGATATAAAGGTACAGGGACCATTATACCCTGATATAAAGGTACAGGGACCATCAGACCCTGATATACAGGTACAGGGACCATCATACCCTGATATAAAGGTACAGGGGACCATCATACCCTGATATAAAGGTACAGGGACCATCATACCCTGATATAAAGGTACAGGGACCATCATACCCTGATATACAGGTACAGGGACCATCATACCCTGATAACAAGGTACAGGGACCATCATACCCTGATATACAGGTCAGGGACCATCGTACCCTGATATACAGGTACAGGGACCATCATACCCTGATATACAGGTACAGGGACCATCAGACCCTGATATACAGGTACAGGGACCATCATACCCTGATATAAAGATACAGGGACCATCAGACCCTGATATAAAGGTACAGGGGACCATCAGACCCTAAAATATAAAGGTACAGGGAACCATCATACCCTGATATAAAGGTACAGGGGCAATCATACCCTGATATAAAGGTACAGGGGACCATCAGACCCTGATATAAAGGTACAGGGAACCATCATACCCTGATATAAAGGTACAGGGGCAATCATACCCTGATATAAAGGTACAGGGGACCATCAGACCCTAAAATATAAAGGTACAGGGAACCATCATACCCTGATATAAAGGTACAGGGGCAATCATACCCTGATATAAAGGTACAGGGACCATCAGACCCTGATATAAAGGTACAGGGACCATCAGACCTCATTATACCCTGATATAAAGGTACAGGGGACCATCATACCCTGATATAAAGGTACAGGGACCATCAGACCCTGATATACAGGTACAGGGACCATCAGACCCTGATATAAAGGTACAGGGACCATCAGACCCTGATATAAAGGTACAGGGACCATCAGACCCTGATATACAGGTACATGGACCATCAGACCCTGATATACAGGTACAGGGACCATCATACCCTGATATAAAGGTACAGGGGACCATCATACCCTGATATAAAGGTACAGGGACCATCATACCCTAAAATAAAGGTACAGGGACCATCAGACCCTGATATACAGGTACAGGGACCATCATACCCTGATATAAAGGTACAGGGGACCATCATACCCTGATATAAAGGTACAGGGACCATCATACCCTGATATAAAGGTACAGGGACCATCATGCCCTGATATACAGGTACAGGGACCATCATACCCTGATATACAGGTACAGGGACCATCATACCCTGATATAAAGGTACAGGGACCATCATACCCTGATATACAGGTACAGGGACCATCATACCCTGATATACAGGTACAGGGACCATCAGACCCTGATATACAGGTACAGGGACCATCATACCCTGATATAAAGGTACAGGGACCATCAGACCCTGATATAAAGGTACAGGGGACCATCAGACCCTGATATAAAGGTACAGGGACCATCAGACCCTGATATAAAGGTACAGGGACCGTCAGACCCTGATATATAGGTACAGGGACCATCAGACCCTGATATATAGGTACAGGGACCATCAGACCCTGATATAAAGGTACAGGGACCATCAGACCCTAAAATATAAAGGTACAGGGGACCATCAGACCTCATTATACCCTGATATAAAGGTACAGGTACCATCAGACCCTGATATAAAGGTACAGGTACCATCAGACCCTGATATAAAGATACAGGTACCATCAGACCCTGATATAAAGGTACAGGGACCATCATACCCTGATATAAAGGTACAGGGACCATCATACCCTGATATAAAGGTACAGGGACCATCAGCCCCTGATATAAAGGTACAGGGGACCATCAGACCCTGATATACAGGTGCAGGGACCATCATACCCTGATATAAAGGTACAGGGACCATCAGACCCTGATATAAAGGTACAGGGACCGTCAGACCCTGATATATAGTTACAGGGACCATCAGACCCTGATATATAGGTACAGGGACAATCAGACCCTGATATAAAGGTACAGGGACCATCAGACCCTAAAATATAAAGGTACAGGGGACCATCAGACCTCATTATACCCTGATATAAAGGTACAGGTACCATCAGACCCTGATATAAAGGTACAGGTACCATCAGACCCTGATATAAAGATACAGGTACCATCAGACCCGGATATAAAGGTACAGGGACCATCAGACCCTAAAATATAAATGTACAGGGACCGTCAGACCTCATTATACCCTGATATAAAGGTACAGGGACCGTCAGACCCTGATATAAAGGTACAGGGACCGTCAGACCCTGATATAAAGGTACAGGGACCATCAGACCCTGATATAAAGGTACAGGGACCATCAGACCCTGATATAAAGGTACAGGGGACCATCAGACCTCATTATACCCTGATATAAAGGTACAGGGACCGTCATACCCTGATATAAAGGTACAGGTACCATCAGACCCTGATATAAATGTACAGGGGACCATCAGACCCTGATATAAAGATACAGGGACCATCAGACCTCATTATACCCTGATATAAAGGTACAGGTACCATCAGTACCTGATATAAAGGTACAGGGACCATCAGACCCTAAAATATAAAGATACAGGGACCATCAGACCTCATTATACCCTGATATAAAGGTACAGGTACCATCAGACCCTGATATAAAGGTACAGGGACCATCAGACCCTAAAATATAAAGGTACAGGGACCATCAGACCTCATTATACCCTGATATAAAGGTACAGGTACCATCAGACCCTGCTATAAAGGTACAGGGACCATCAGACCTCATTATACCCTGATATAAAGGTACAGGTACCATCAGACCCTGATATAAAGGTACAGGTATCATTAGACCCTGATATAAAGGTACAGGGGACCATCAGACCCTGATATAAAGGTACAGGGACCATCAGACCCTGATATAAAGGTACAGGGGACCATCAGACCCTGATATAAAGGTACAGGGACCATCAGACCCTGATATAAAGGTACAGGTATCATTAGACCCTGATATAAAGGTACAGGGGACCATCAGACCCTGATATAAAGGTACAGGGACCATCAGACCCTGATATAAAGGTACAGGGGACCGTCAGACCCTGATATAAAGGTACAGGGGACCATCAGACCCTGATATAAAGGTACAGGGACCGTCAGACCCTGATATAAAGGTACAGGGACCATCAGACCCTGATATAAAGGTACAGGGGACCATCAGACCTCATTATACCCTGATATAAAGGTACAGGGACCGTCAGACCCTGATGTAAAGGTACAGGTACCATTAGACCCTGATATAAAGGTACAGGGGACCATCAGACCCTGATATAAAGATACAGGGACAATCAGACCTCATTATACCCTGATATAAAGGTACAGGTACCATCAGACCCTGATATAAAGGTACAGGGACCATCAGACCCTAAAATATAAAGATACAGGGACCATCAGACCTCATTATACCCTGATATAAAGGTACAGGTACCATCAGACCCTGATATAAAGGTACAGGGACCATCAGACCCTAAAATATAAAGGTACAGGGACCATCAGACCTCATTATACCCTGATATAAAGGTACAGGTACCGTCAGACCCTGATATAAAGGTACAGGGACCATCAGACCTCATTATACCCTGATATAAAGGTACAGGTACCATCAGACCCTGATATAAAGGTACAGGGGACCATCAGACCCTGATATAAAGATACAGGGACCATCAGACCCTGATATAAAGGTACAGGTACCTTCAGACCCTGATATAAAGGTACAGGGGATCATCAGACCCTGATATAAAGGTACAGGGACCATCAGACCCTGATATAAAGGTACAGGGGACCGTCAGACCCTGATATAAAGGTACAGGGACCGTCAGACCCTGATATAAAGGTACAGGGACCATCATACCCTGATATAAAGATACAGGGACCATCAGACCCTAAAATATAAAGGTACAGGGGCCCATCAGACCTCATTATACCCTGATATAAAGACACAGGGACCATCAGACCTCATTATACCCTGATATAAAGGTACAGGGGACCATCAGACCCTGATATAAAGGTACAGGGGACCATCAGACCCTGATATAAAGGTACAGGGACCGTCAGACCCTGATATAAAGGTACAGGGACCATCAGACCCTGATATAAAGGTACAGGGGACCATCAGACCTCATTATACCCTGATATAAAGGTACAGGGGACCATCAGACCTCATTATTCCCTGATATAAAGATACAGGGACCATCAGGCCTCATTATACCCTGATATAAAGGTACAGGGGACCATCAGACCCTGATATAAAGGTACAGGGGACCATCAGACCCTGATATAAAGGTACAGGGACCGTCAGACCCTGATATAAAGGTACAGGGACCATCAGACCCTGATATAAAGGTACAGGGACCGTCAGACCCTGATATAAAGGTACAGGTACCATCAGACCCTGATATAAAGGTACAGGGACCATCAGACCCTAAAATATAAAGGTACAGGGACCATCAGACCCTGATATAAAGGTACAGGGACCATCAGACCCTGATATAAAGGTACAGGGACCGTCAGACCCTGATATAAAGGTACAGGTACCATCAGACCCTGATATAAAGGTACAGGGACCATCAGACCCTAAAATATAAAGGTACAGGGACCATCAGACCCTGATATAAAGGTACAGGGACCATCAGACCCTGATATAAAGATACAGGGACATCAGACCTCATTATACCCTGATATAAAGGTACAGGGGACCATCAGACCCTGATATAAAGATACAGGGACCATCAGACCTCATTATACCCTGATATAAAGGTACAGGGGACCATCAGACCCTGATATAAAGGTACAGGGGACCATCAGACCCTGATATAAAGATACAGGGACCATCAGACCCTGATATAAAGGTACAGGGACCAGGTGTAAACGGGGCTTCTGTTCCATTATGTTAGAACCAGGTGTAAACGGGGCTTCTGTTCCATTATGTTAGAACCAGGTGTAAACGGGGCTTCTGTTCCATCATGTTAGAAGCAGGTGTAAATGGGGCTTCTGTTCCATCATGTTAGAAGCAGGTGTAAACGGGGCTTCTGTTCCATCATGTTAGAAGCAGGTGTAAACGGGGATTCTGTTCCATCATGTTAGAAGAAGGTATAAACGGGGCTTCTGTTCCATTATGTTAGAAGCAGGTATAAACGGGGCTTGTGTTCCATTATGTTAGAACCAGATATAAACGGGGCTTCTGTTCCACCATGGTGGAACAGTCTGTCAGTCAGTAATAGCCATGAACACTGTCATGATCATGAGTAACAAGTTATGTTTTTTAACATTACTGCTTGATCGGATCTGTGACCCATTTTTTCAGATCAACACCCAGGAGGAAGCACATGACTCTACTCTGAACCCAGCAGTTGTCCTCTATGTCAGTGTTATTAGAGAAGGATACAAGATCAGGTTGCAGTGTGGAGGGTGAGAGAGAGAGAGAGAGAGAGAGAGAGAGAGAGAGAGAGAGAGAGAGCGAGAGCGAGAGCGAGAGCGAGAGAGAGAGAGAGAGAGAGAGAGAGAGAGAGAGAGAGAGAGAGAGAGAGAGAGAGACATTTAGACCCCCCCAGATCAGACCTATGCCCCCTAACCCCGCAAAGAGAGCCTCAACATGGAAGTCACACATATGCCCATGCCGTGAGCGGGCATACAGGCCCAACCCCCACTCTTACACTACCCCAAGCAAATGGCATGTACCAGATGCTCAGCAGGCTCTGCTCACACTTACTGGTCTCATGCCAAACCTCACGACCAACAACATTGGACACTTTGTGGAACACAAAGCCTTCACTATCTCATCCTGGGATATCCAAGGCCTGAGGTCATCTGCCTTTGACCTATAGAGCAGGAACCTGGACTTTGTCAAGGAAATCGGAAATACAGACATTGTCATCCTACAAGAAAAATGGGTGGTATAGAGGAGATGGACCCACTGGTTGTCCTCTAGGTTACAGAGAGCTGGTAGTCCCATCCACCAAACTACCAGGTGGGTGGTATAGAGGAGATGGACCCACTGGTTGTCCTCTAGGTTACAGAGAGCTGGTAGTCCCATTCACCAAACTACCAGGTGGGTGGTACAGAGGAGATGGACCCACTGGTTGTCCTCTAGGTTACAGAGAGCTGGTAGTCCCATTCACCACACTACCAAGTGTGTGGTACAGAGGAGATGGACCCACTGGTTGTCCTCTAGGTTACAGAGAGCTGGTAGTCCCATTCACCACACTACCAAGTGTGTGGTACAGAGGAGATGGACCCACTGGTTGTCCTCTAGGTTACAGAGAACAAGTAGTCCCATCCACCACACTACCAGGTGGGTGGTACAGAGGAGATGGACCCACTGGTTGTCCTCTAGGTTACAGAGAGCTAGAAGTCCCATCCACCAAACTACCAGGTGGGTGGTACAGAGGAGATGGACCCACTGGTTGTCCTCTAGGTTACAGAGAGCTGGTAGTCCCATTCACCACACTACCAAGTGTGTGGTACAGAGGAGATGGACCCACTGGTTGTCCTCTAGGTTACAGAGAACAAGTAGTCCCATCCACCACACTACCAGGTGGGTGGTACAGAGGAGATGGACCCACTGGTTGTCCTCTAGGTTACAGAGAGCTAGAAGTCCCATCCACCACACTACCAGGTGGGTGGTACAGAGGAGATGGACCCACTGGTTGTCCTCTAGGTTACAGAGAGCTGGTCGTCCCATCCACCAAACTACCAGGTGAGAAACAGGGAAGACACTCAGGGGGTATGCTAATTTGGTATAGATATGCTAATTTGGTATAGAACAGACCTAACTCACTCCATTTAATTAGTCCAAAACAGGAACATTTTACATTTGGCTAGAAATTCAAAAGGAAATGATCTTAACAGAGAACAATGTCTTCCTGTGTGTTCCTAATGGCTACCTACCAGAATCCCCATACTTTAATGAAGACAGCTTCTCCATCCTGGAGGGGGAAATCAATCATTTCCAGTCCCAGGGACATGTACTAATCTGTGGCGACCTAAATTCCAGAACCGGACAAGAACCTGACACTCTCAGCACAAAGGGGGTCAAACACCTACCTGGAGGTGACAGCATTCCCTCCCCCATATGCTCCCCTAGGCACAACTATGACAACATAACCAACAAAAACGGGTCACAACTCCTGCAGCTCTGTCGCATGCTGGGTATGTACATAGTCAATGGTATGCTTCGAGGGGACTCCTATGGTAGGTACACCTATAGCATGTCCATTGTCAGTAGTACTGTAGACTACTATATCACTGACCTCAACCCAGAATCTTTCAGAGCGTTCACAGTCAGCCCACAATGAACAACAGTGACAAATAGTTTGATGAAGAATGCAAAAATCTAAGAAAGAAATTGAGAAACCTGTCCAAACAGAAACATAGAGACCCAGAGAACCTGAGTCTACGCGTTTACTATGGTGAATCACTAAAACAATACAGAAATACACTACGGAAAAAGAAGGAACAGCACGTCAGAAATCAGCTCAATGTAATTGAAGAATCCATAGACTCTAGCACTTCTTGGAAAATTGGAAAACACTAAACAAACAACAACACAAACGATTATCTGTTCAAAATGGAGATGTGTGGATAAACCACTTCTCCAATGGTTTTGGTTCTATAACAAAGAACAAACAACAAAAATGTATACATGATCAAGTACAAAACTTCAATTATTAAAAGACTTCCAGAACCCACTGGATTCTCCAATTACCTTGAATGAACTACAGGACAAAATAAAAACCCTTCAACCCAAAAAGGCCTGTGGTGTTGATGGTATCCTCAATGAAATGATCAAATATACAGACAACAAATTCCAATTGGCTATACTAAATCTCTTTAACCTTTTGTAACTAGGGGGCAGTATTTTCATTTTTGGATAGAAAACACTCTGACGTTTCCAAAACTGCAAAGATATTGTCTGTGAGTGCAACAGAACTGATGTTACAGGCGAAACCCAGATAAAAATCCAACCAGGAAGTGCCCCATATTTTGAAAGCCCTGCATGCCAATGACTCCTTATATGGCTGTGAATGGGCTATAAATGAGCTTACGTTTTCTATGTATTCCCCAAGGTGTCTACAGCATTGTGACATAGTTTTACGCATTTATGTTGAAGAATAGCCGTAAGGGACCATATATAGCATGTGGTCATGTGGTGTCTCCCGCAGAAAATCTTGCGTAAAGTACTGAGGTAGCCATTATTCCAATCGCTTCTAATGAGAAACCAATTGTCCCGACGGATATATTATCGAATAGATATGTGAAAAACACCTTGCGGATTGATTCTAAACAACGTTTGCCATGGATTATGTTATATTATGGAGCTAATTTGGAATCTTTTTCGGTGTTGTGGTGACTGCAATTTCCGGGCGAATTCTCAGCCAAACATGAAGAACAAACAGAGCTGTTTTGCCTAAAAAAATAATATTTTGGCTATCTACCTGGGAGGCTCATGTTCCCATCTGGACAATTAGTTTTTCGGTAGGACCGATTGGAGTAATGGCTATCTCTGTATTTTACGCGAGAATCTCTCTCGGAGCCACCATGTGACCACTTACTCAATGTGGCTGCATACGGCTATTCTTCAACAGAAATGCGTAAAACTATGTCACAATGCTGTAGACACCTTGGGGAATACGTAGAAAGCGTAAGCTCGTTGATGGTACATTCACAGCTCAATAGGGACTCATTGGAACGCAGCGCTTTCAAAACATGGGGCACTTCCGGATTGGATTTTTCTCAGACTTTCGCCTGCAACATCAGTTCTGTTATACTCACAGACAATATCTTTACAGTTTTGGAAACGTTAGAGTGTTTTCTATCGAAATCTGTCAATTATATTCATATTCTAGCATCTTTTCCTGACAAAATATCCCGTTTAAAACGGGAACGTTTTTTTTCCAAAAATGAAAATACTGCCCCCTAGCACCAACAGGTTAATTAAATCACGTTTGTATCTCTTCCTCAGAGATCCTAGAAGGTAACAAGACTTCACTATTTCATTAGGGCTGTAGTATATCCTATTTGGTCAGAGAGCGATGCATTCATGGCACGCCGATGACTCGGGCGGCCATCACTTGAATGACTGTATCTTTGTCAAATAAGCACCAATCGGGGTCAAACAAAGCTAGCAAGATAGCCAATGAGCTGGGCTTTACGGGCTACTAACCTTGTTCATTTTGGACAAAATTATAAGGATTTCAGAGTTATGAAGTTATGAAAACTGGTTGTTTTGCAAATGCTGAACTTATAATATGGCTACTACTGCTGGAAAAGATAAATCAAAGTCCAACTATACAGATTTGACGATATTCTTGTAGACAAAATTTAATTTGAATGCGAATGTCTCCTTCACGATTTGCCCAAATGTACCTGGGTGACTTCACACTAAATTTCACGAAGTATGCTCATACTTCAAGTGATCAGTCTGAAACGTTGTGCATACTGCTGCCATCTTGTGGACACCATCGGAATTACAACCAGAGTGATGGCTAGAGCTATGACCTTTCTCTTGCATTTCAAAGATGGTGGTAGGAAAACACTGGTTGTTTTTTATTTTATTCTACCTGATCTATTGTGATATATTTCACTTTTGTTTATTATCTATTTCACTTGCTTTGGCAATGTTAACATATGTTTCCCATGCCGATAAAGCCCCTTTCCAACAGACTGGGGCTTGGTCTACGGAGCAGCCAAGTGAACAGGCTTAATAGTTCGTCCCAAATATACCCAGTACTTGTATAGCTGTAAAATATAATAATATAATTGTATAGCCATACTAGATTTGACCAGGACTCTATAGTGTTCAGCTTCCTCTCTGTAGTGTTCAGCTTCCTCTTTGTAGTGTTCAGCTTCCTCTGCCCTATAGTTCCTCTGTTGTGTTCAACTTCCTCTATGTAGTGTTCAGCTTCCTTTCTGTTTTGTTCAGCTTCCTCTCTGTAGTGTTCAACTTCCTCTCTGTAGTGTTCAGCTTCCTCTCTGTTGTGTTCAGCTTCCTCTCTGTAGTGTTCAGCTTCCTCTCTGTTGTGTTCAGCTTCCTCTCTGTAGTGTTCAGCTTCCTCTCTGTTGTGTTCAACTTCCTCTATGTAGTGTTCAACTTCCTCTTTGATGTGTTCAGCTTCCTCTCTGTAGTGTTCAGCTTCCTCTCTGTAGTGTTCAGCTTCCTCTCTGTAGTGTTCAGCTTTCTCTCTGTAGTGTTCAGCTTCCTCTTTGTAGTGTTCAGCTTCCTATTACAACTTCTTGGTGACGGGGCAATATTTTCACGTCCGGATGAAATGCATGCCCAAATTCAACTGCCTGCTACTCATCACCAGAAGATAAGATATGCATATTATTAGTAGATTTGGATAAAAACCACTCTGAAGTTTCTAAAACCGTTTGAATCATGTCTGTGAGTATAACAGAACCTATTTAGCAGGCGGAACCCAGAGGACAAACCATTCAGATTGTGTTTTTTTTAGGTCACTCTCTTTTCAATGAGATTTCATTGGGAATCCAGATTTCTAAGGGACCTTCTTGCAGTTCCTATCGTTTCCACTGGATGTCACCAGTCTTTATAAAGTGGTTGAGGTTATTGCTTTGTGTAATGAAGAAGTACGGCCATCTTGAATGAGGGTCACTTGTAGTGTACTGTTAGATAGAGGCGCGTGACCAGAAAGCTGGCTTCAGTTTGTTTTCCTCCTGTATTGAACACAGATCAGCCATCTTCAATGTTATCGATTATTTACGTAAAAAAAGACCTAAAGTTGTATTACAAAAGTAGTTTGAAATGTTTTGGCAAAGTTTACAGGTAACTTATGAGATATTTTGTCGTCACGTTGCGCAAGTTGGGACCGGCTGTTTTTCTGGATCAAACGCGCCAAATAAATTGACATTTTAGATATATACATTTTAGATATATATCGGCGGAATTATTCGAACAAAAGGACCATTTGTGATGTTTATGGGACATATTGGAGTGCCAACAAAAGAAGCTCGTGAAAGGTAAGGGATGATTTATATTTTTATTTCTGCGCCTGCAGAGATGAAATATGTTTTCTCTCTTTGTTTGCGAGGTGCTATCCTCAGATAATAGCATCGTTTGCTTTCGCCGAAAAGTATTTTGAAATCTGACATGTTGGCTGGATTCACAGCACGTTTAGCTTTAATTTGGTATCTTACATGTGTGATTTCATGAAAGTTTGATTTTATAGTAATTTATTGGAATTTGGCGCTCTGCATTTTCCCTGGCTTTTGGCCAAGTGGGACGCCCAGAGAGATTGTCTACTTGATAAGTCATTATTGGATAAGTCACTAATGTTCTGCGTCGCAAAGTTAGACAACAGCCTGGATGGACTGGAGGATATTGGGCGTTTGTCGATGTTTTTGGGAAAGAAAAGGTGCTAGCTAACCCCCCTCCTTCTCATCCTCCCCCCCCTCCTCCCCTTCCTCATCGTCTTCTTCATCATCGTCAACATAATCAGTGTTTATAACCCCATAAAGACAGCTCTGTGAAGTCTGTCTGAGGGACAAAGACAGCTCTGTGAAGTCACTCTGAGGGACAAAGACAGCTCTGTGAAGTCTGTCTGAGGGACAAAGACAGCTCTGTGAAGTCACTCTGAGGGACAAAGACAGCTCTGTGAAGTCACTCTGAGGGACAAAGACAGCTCTGTGAAGTCTGTCTGAGGGACAAAGCAGCTACAACACCATCTTAACCCAGAGTGGAAAAAGACATTAATGCCTCCAGTGTGTGTGTGTGTGTGTGTGTGTGTGTGTGTGTGTGTGTGTGTGTGTGTGTGTGTGTGTGTGTGTGTGTGTGTGTGTGTGTGTTTAGAAGAAGTGCTGTTGTAAAGAGCCCATCTGGGATCGACCAGTCACTGACCCCTGTCTCTCCAACTGTGAGGAGAGGACTCTACAGTGTGGGAGAGAGACCAGTAGAACGCAGCACAGAAGACCATTGTACTAATGGCTTCTCTCTGAATCTAGAGCCTTACTACACATATACACAGGGTTAGAGCCTTACTACATCTCTCTGAATAGCCATAGTTCTGGCGTATTCACTTGCAAGTTTCAAGTTGTATTAGTCATACGTACACGACACATGCAATACATCGTTCAACCAAACGCGTACTTGCTGGTTCATTCTTAATAACGCGACAACACTAAGAAATACTCAAAGATAATCTAGCCAGCACTGGACGCTCTTAACACTGTTTACGTTCGTTAACCGCTGTTGTCTTGTAGTACGTTACACAGAGACAGGTTGTAGGAAGACGGTATCACTCGTACTTCCAGATGATTACTACACAACACTGACAGGTTGTAGGCTGATGGTATCACTCGTACTTCCAGATGAATACTACTACACAACACTGACAGGTTGTAGGCTGATGGTATCCCTCGTACTTCCAGATGATTACTACACAACACTGACAGGTTGTAGGAAGACGGTATCACTCGTACTTCCAGATGATTACTACACAACACTGACAGGTTGTAGGCTGATGGTATCACTCGTACTTCCAGATGAATACTACACAACAACACTGACAGGTTGTAGGCTGATGGTATCACTCGTACTTCCAGATGAATACTACTACACAACACTGACAGGTTGTAGGCTGATGGTATCACTCGTACTTCCAGATGAATACTACACAACACTGACAGGTTGTAGGCTAATGGTATCACTCGTACTTCCAGATGAATACTACACAACACTGACAGGTTGTAGGCTGATGGTATCACTCGTACTTCCAGATGAATACTACTACACAACACTGACAGGTTGTAGGCTGATGGTATCACTCATACTTCCAGATGAATACTACACAACACTGACAGGTTGTAGGCTGATGGTATCACTCGTACTTCCAGATGAATACTACACAACTGACAGGTTGTAGGCTGATGGTATCACTCGTACTTACACAACACTGACAGGTTGTAGGCTGATGGTATCACTCGTACTTCCAGATGAATACTACTACACAACACTGACAGGTTGTAGGCTGATGGTATCACTCGTACTTCCAGATGATTACTACACAACACTGACAGGTTGTAGGAAGACCGTATCACTCGTACTTCCAGATGATTACTACTACACAACAACACTGACAGGTTGTAGGCTGATGGTATCACTCGTACTTCCAGATGATTACTACACAACACTGACAGGTTGTAGGAAGACGGTATCACTCGTACTTCCAGATTAATACTACTACACAACACTGACAGGTTGTAGGCTGATGGTATCACTCGTACTTCCAGATGAATACTACTACACAACACTGACAGATTGTAGGCTGATGGTATCACTCGTACTTCCAGATGAATACTACACAACACTGACAGGTTGTAGGCTGATGGTATCACTCGTACTTCCAGATGAATACTACACAACACTGACAGGTTGTAGGCTGATGGTATCACTCGTACTTCCAGATGATTACTACACAACACTGACAGGTTGTAGGAAGACGGTATCACTCGTACTTCCAGATGATTACTACACAACACTGACAGGTTGTAGGCTGATGGTATCACTCGTACTTCCAGATGAATACTACACAACACTGACAGGTTGTAGGCTGATGGTATCACTCGTACTTCCAGATGATTACTACACAACACTGGCTGCCAGTGGCTCACTAATTGAGGGAAGACGGGCTCATAGCGATGACTGGAATGGAATCATATGGAATGGTATGGAACGCGTCAAACACATGGTTTCAAAGTGGTTGATGAGTTCCGTTCACTCCATTTCAGACATTATTACGAGCCGTCTTCCTCTCAACAGCCTCCTGTGCTCTACCCAGACACGGGTGTTCTGGTTTCACTTCTGGACGGAGTCTTTATTAAGAGCAATTGCAATTTGCTAGTCAGCCGAATCACTGCTTTCACTGGTCTGTTTTACCAGTGATGTGAAGCGGAATAGGACTATGACCGAAGTAATCTGCCCGCTGGCTCCAAGAGGCTTGGTACCTTCCAGGGTCATTCATATTGTTAACCAGGCTATGTACCTTCCAGGGTCATTCATATTGTTAACCAGGCTAGGTACCTTCCAGGATCATTCATACTATTAGCCAGGCTAGGTACCTTCCAGGGTCATTCATATTGTTAACCAGGCTAGGTACCTTCCAGGGTCATTCATATTGTTAACCAGGCTAGGTACCTTCCAGGATCATTCATACTATTAGCCAGGCTAGGTACCTTCCAGGGTCATTCATATTGTTAACCAGGCTAGGTATCTTCCAGGGTCATTCATATTGTTAACCAGGCTAGGTACCTTCCAGGGTCATTCATAATGTTAACCAGGCTAGGTACCTTCCAGGGTCATTCATATTGTTAACTAGGCTAGGTACCTTCCAGGGTCATTCATACTATTAGCCAGGCTAGGTACCTTCCAGGGTCATTCATATTGTTAACCAGGCTAGGTACCTTCCAGGGTCATTCATACTATTAGCTAGGCTATGTACCTTCCATGGTCATTCATATTGTTAACCAGGCTAGGTACCTTCCAGGGTCATTCATATTATCATCAGATTTTCTATCTCTAAAATACACTTGCAGAATTGTTACAGAATGGTTACAGAATGGTTACAGAATTGTTACAGAATGTAGTACAGTTGCAGTTTATAAAATGTTATTACAATTGTGTAAATTCTATTTTCATTATAATATTTTTGAGGGTTATTTTTATAGCTACTTAATACATTTTATTAGGGGGAATGCAATGAGATATTATTTTGCTGTTGCTAATTGTATTACCAGATGTTAAGAATGAAAAAACTAGACAAGCTATAATGTTTCCACAGTATTTTTATTTTTTTGTAAACACACATTGTTATAAATGTTTAAGACCACAAACATCCCATCTAATCTAGAATATGATTAGAGTTAAAACGTTAAAACGGTGTTGGACTAGTAACCGAAAGGTTGCAAGATCGAATCCCTGCATTACAGGTAGCCTAGTGGTTAGCGTGTAGAGGCAGCAGGTAGTCTAGTGGTTAGAGGAGACAGGTAGCCTAGTGGTTAGAGTGTAGAGGAGGCAGGTAGCCTAGTGGTTAGAGTGTAGAGGGGGCAGGTAGCCTAGTGGTTAGAGTGTAGAGGAGGCAGGTAGACAAGTGGTTAGAGTGTAGAGGAGGCAGGTAGACTAGTGGTTAGAGTGTAGAGGCGGCAGGTAGCCTAGTGGTTAGAGTGTTGGAATAGTAACCGAAAGGTTGCAAGATCTAATCCCTGAGCTGACAAGGTAAAAATCTGTCGTTCAGCCCCTGAACAAGGCAGTTTAACCCACAATTCCTAGGCCGTCAGTGTAAATAAGAATTTGTTCTTAACTGACTTGCCTAGTTAAATAAAGTTAAAATTAATAAAAACAACACATTTTTATTAAATGCAACATAATGTGGTGCTATTTCTTTTCAATATTTAATTTTCATAACATTAAAATTAGTTTTTCTAATATGCATTACATTTTATTTCATATAAAATCTATCTATTTAGATTTTTAAAACGTTCCAATCTTAAAACAAATGCTTTTTTTTATATTTAAAAAACAAGCAAAAAACTCAAACAAATTCAGTTTTAACACTTCAGCTGTAACAAAACAGTTAGAAATGAGGAGTAATACAACATGAACAAATTAATCCCATAGAACAGTCTCTCTTTTTGTCTTTAATTCATAATTCTCAGCATGGCAGTATTTTTAACAATCAAGTTTTGTGGAGTGTCGGCAGGCTGACGAATCCAAAGGGACGGCTGGAGAGGAGAGGGGAGAGGGGAGAGGGGAGAGAAATGAGAGGGGAGAGAAATGAGAGGAGAGGAGAGGAGAGGAGAGGAGAGGACAGGAGAGGAGAGGAGAGGAGAGGATGGGAGAGGAGAGGAGAGAGGAGAGGAGAGAGGGGAGAGGAGAGGGGAGAGGAGAGGGGAGAGGAGAGAGGGGATTGGGGAGAGGGGAGAGAAATCAGAGGAGAGAGAAATGAGAGGAGAGGAGAGGAGAGGAGAAGAGGAGAGGAGAGGAGAGGAGAGGAGAGAGGGGATTGGGGAGAGGGGAGATAGGAGGGGGGGGGGAGAGGAGGAGAGGAGAGAGGAGAGAGGAGAGAGGAGAGAGGAGAGAGGGGAGAGGGGGGAGGGGGAGGGGGAGGGGAGAGGGGAGAAGGGAGAGGGGAGAGGGGAGAGGAGAGGAGAGGAGAGGAGAGGAGAGGAGAGGAGAGGAGATGAGAGGAGAGGAGAGGAGAGGAGAGAGGGGAGAGGAGAGAGGAGAGGGGAGATAGGAAGGGGGAGAGGAGAGAGGAGAGGGGGGAGAGAGGAGAGGAGAGAGGAGAGAGGAGAGAGGAGAGAGGGGAGGGGAGATGAGAGGGGAGAGAGGAGAGAGAGGAGATGGGAGATGGGAGGGGAGAGAGGAGAGGAGAGAGAGAGGAGAGGGGAGAAAGGAGAGGGAAGAGGAGAGAGGGGAGAGGAGAGGGGAGAGGGGAGAGGGGAGAGGAGAGAGTGGAGAGGGGAGAGAGGAGAGGAGAGTGGAGAGGGGAGAGAGGAGAGGAGAGTGGAGATGGGAGAGGAGAGGGGAGAGAGGAGGGGGGAGAGGAGAGAGGGGAGAGGGGAGAGGAGTGGGGAGAGGAGAGAGGGGAGAGGGGAGAGGGGAGAGGGGAGAGGAGAGAGGAGAGGAGAGAGGGGAGAGGGGAGAGGGGAGAGGAGAGAGGAGAGGGGAGAGGAGAGGGGAGAGAGGAGAGGAGAGAGAGGAGAGGAGAGAGGGGAGGGGAGAGGGGAGAGAGGAGAAGGGGAGGGGGAGAGGAGAGGAGAGGAGAGGGGAGAGAAGAGAGGACAGGGGACAGGAGGATAGAAGAAGAGAGGAAAGGAGGGGAGAGAGGTGAGGCCCAGGCGCTGATGTATGTTAATGCAGTTAGTTACCACCACCACCCCGTCATAACGTTACTGTACCATTCTACCCACATCATAGTCACTCCAACCAGCCGTAACCCCTGCTACAATGCAGATGGGACAACACGCAGTAACAGCTGCATGTTACAGTGTGCATTGTAGTGTTGTACACGCTCTAATATGTTTCAGAAGGCTCATCTCTGAAATGGCAACTACATCCTAGCGTAGCCTAGCTTAGCCTAGCGTAGCCTAGAGTAGAATAGCATAGAATAGCATAGCACAGGCTAACACACGGGCAGAAGACATGGGACTCATTTTGTGTCGCGGCAGCTAAAGCCCTCTCCGTATCGTAGAGGCCCAAAACTAAAATGGAGAAGAGATTACATTTTTGGACTGTGGAGGGAGGAGGGACGAGGCAGGGTGTGGATAAAGCTGGGATGTACATCCATGTTGCTATTCAACTCTTAAACATGGGCTAATAGCGCCCTCTAGCATCTGCTCTCTGAACTACATTGTGGCTGGTCTCTCCCTCTCCTGGGCTCATAGCACCCTCTAGCCTTTGCTCTCTGAACTACACCATGGCTGGCCTCTCCCTCACCCTAACAAGCCACCCCTCCTATCTCAGTTGTGGTCTGGGAGCCAGGCTTTGCCCCATAGCTCCAGTTCAGCCCATCAGCCCCAGGTCACCAGAATTTCAACAGAAGCCATGAAAGGGAGGCTTCTTTAAAGGCTTCATCAACTGTGACCAAGCCCCGTCAGCAGTAACCCATGTTATACAAGCTGCAGTTACGACCCCCTCAAAGACTGCCCAGAGGGAAAAGGGGGGTGGGAGGGAGGTGACAGGGAGGGAGGAGGGGGAAGAGGGGTAGAGGGTGGGCACATGGCCTCAGAGGTTTCCCACCTTCCCTTGAACTGGACAGGGCTTTTAAAAACAACACATTTGTGATTCCCAGTGTCTTGGGATGGAGTGTGGTCTACAGATGGCTCTGAAAGGAGCTGCTTGCTCTCTCTCTCTCTCTCTCTCTCTCTCTCTCTCTCTCTCTCTCTCTCTCTCTCTTCCATTATCTCTCTCTCTCCCTCTCCTGTTCTCTCTCTCTCCCTCTCCCGTTCTCTCTCTCTCCCTCTCCCGTTCTCTCTCTCTCTCCCTCTCCTGTTCTTTCTCTCTCTCTCCATCTCCCGTTCTCTCTCTCTCTCCCTCTCCTGTTCTCTCTCTCGCTCTCCCTCTCCCGTTCTCTCTCGCTCCCGTTCTCTCTCTCTCTCTCCCTCTCCTGTTCTCTCTCTCTCTCCCTCTCCCGTTCTCTCTCTCTCTCTGTCTCCCGTTCTCTCTCTCTCTCCCTCTCCTGTTCTCTCTCTCTCTCCATCTCCCGTTCTCTCTCTCTCTCTGTCTCCCGTTCTCTCTCTCTCTCCCTCTCCCGTTCTCTCTCTCTCTCTCTGTCTCCCGTTCTCTCTCTCTCTCCCTCTCCCGTTCTCTCTCTCTCTCTGTCTCCCGTTCTCTCTCTCTCTCCCTCTCCTGTTCTCTCTCTCTCTCCCTCTCCCGTTCTCTCTCTCTCTCTGTCTCCCGTTCTCTCTCTCTCTCCCTCTCCCGTTCTCTCTCTCTCTCTCCCTCTCCCGTTCTCTCTCTCTCTCTCTGTCTCTCTCTCTGTCTCTCTCTCTCTCCCTCTCACGTTCTCTCTCTCTCTCTCTCTCTCTCTCTGTCTCTCTCTCTCTCTGTCTCCCGTTCTCTCTCTCTCTCTGTCTCTCTCTCTGTCTCTCTCTCTCTCTGTCTCCCGTTCTCTCTCTCTCTCTGTCTCCCGTCTCTCTCTCTCTCTCTGTCTCTCTCTCTGTCTCTCTCTCTGTCTCTCTCTCTCTCTCTCTCTCTCTCTCTCTCTGTCTCCCGTTCTCTCTCTCTCTCTGTCTCTCTCTCTGTCTCTCTCTCTGTCTCTCTCTCTGTCTCTCTCTCATGTACAAAAGTAAACAATGAAAATGAACATTACACTCAAAAGTTCCAAGAGAATAAAGACATTACAAATGTCATATTATGTATAAACTGTATACAGTGTTGTAACGATGTGCAAATAGTTAAAGTACAAAAGAGAAAATAAATCAACATAAATATGGTGTTTGTTCTTCACTGGTTGCCCTTTTCTTGTGGCAACAGGTCACAAATCTTGCTGCTGTGATGTCACACTGTGGAATTTCACCCAGTAGATATGGGAGTTTATCAAAATTGGATTTGTTTTCTACTTCTTTGTGGATCTGTGTAATCTGAGGGAAATATGTCTCTCTAATATGGTCATACATTGGGCAGGAGGTTAGGAAGTGCAGCTCAGTTCCCACCTCATGTTGTGGGCAGTGTGCACATACCCTGTCTTTTCTTGAGAGCCAGGTCTGCCTATAGAGACCTTTCTCAATATCAAGGCTATGCTTGCTGAGTCAAAGCTTACCTTAATTTTGGGTCAGTCACAGTGGTCAGTTATTCTGCCACTGTGTCCTCTCTGTTTAGGGCCAAATAGCTTTCTAGTTTGCTCTGTTTTTTTTGTTAATTCTTTGTTTTCTCATGATTTGGTTGGGTCTAATTGTGCTGCTGTCCTGGGGATCTGTGGGGAGTGTTTGTGTTTGTGAACAGGGCCCCAGGACCAGCTTGCTTAGGGGACTCTTCTCCAGGTTCATCGCTCTGTAGGTGATGGCTTTGTAATGGAAACGTTTGGGAATCACTTCCTTGTGGTTGTACAATTTAACAGCTCATTTCTGATTTTGATAATTAGCGGGTATCAGCCTAATTCATATTTGGTGTTCAATGTTGTACAATGCAAATTAATTACTTAAAAATCATACAATCTGATTTTCTGGATTCTTGTTTTAGATTCCGTCTCTCACAGTTGAAGTGTACCTATGATAAAATTACAGACCTCTACATGCTTTGTAAGTAGGAAAACCTGCAAAATCGGCATTGTATCAAATACTTGTTTTCCTCACTGTATATATATTTACATAAAAATATATGGGGGATTGGAAATGATGCAGACAATTACATTGATGGAAGCAACAATCTGCAGTATAGAAGATACACCCTATAAAACTGTATTAAAATAAATAAATAGCCTTTTTACTCACAAGCCTTGTGACTTGTGACTGGCTAGGCCACTCCAGGACCTTGAAATGCTTCTTACGAAGCCACTCCTTCATTGCCCGGGCGGTTTGTTTGGGATCATTGTCATAATCAATGACCCAGCCTCGTTTCATCTTCAATGCCCTTGCTGATGGTAGGCTTTGTTACTTTGGTCCCAGCTCTCACAGCCCCAAAACATCACTGCTCTAGAGGAGATCTGCATGGAGGAATGGGCCAAAATACCAGCAACAGTGTGTGAAAACCTTGTGAAGACTTACAGAAAACGTTTGACCTCTGTCATTGCCAACAAAGGGTATATAACAAAGCATTGAGATCAACTTTTGTTACTGACCAAATACTTATTTTATAGCATCATTTGCAAATAAATTCCTTAAAAATCCTACAATGGGATTTTCTGGATTTTTTTTCTCATTTTGTCTGTCATAGTTGAAGTGTACCTATGATGAAAATTACAGGCCTCTCTCATCTTTTTTAGTGGGAGAACTTGCACAATTGGTGGCTGACTAAATACTTGTTTTGCCCCACTGTATATAATTATTGCTGTCTGTCTATCTGACATTTGCAACATTGTTTCAATATTCAAATTGAATCTCCAGCTGTCCCATAGTAATGAACATGTCGGGAGTCGAGACGAGACAGACAGGCACGGAGCGTTTCTCAGCCAGTCTAAATCATGAATCAGTTGGCATCATTTTTATGGATATATACAAAGAAATGTAAATTCCAAAAAAAGGTGAAATGAAACAAAGTGCAGCTAGTTTTCAGTCTTTCCAGCCTCAGTTTGAAGTGATTGTGTTACTGTAGCTGTGTTGTTGGCTAGCTCCTCTGAACAACAGTGTCCTAACGAGAGAGCACATTTTCTAAATCACGCCTCATTAGCTCATTGTTATGCATCTAAAAATCAAAATACATTTCCAAATAAATGTCACTAGAAAACTGCTTAAACAAATGCAAATGCAGCTACTTTGTTGTTATTCTGGCTGCACTTTTTGACGTGACTGTAAGTTAGCCGTAGTTGGCTAGCTAGCAGGCAAGAGATAAGAACATTGCCAGCCGGTATGGCAAAGGAACGTTGAAAACAAACGACTGGGTCGCGTCCATAGATACACAACAATAAGACTGAACGACTGAGTCGCATCCCTGGCAACCGAACCGATAGAATGAACGACCAGTCGGCTTGGGTAGCAACCCTAGATTTGTGTAGGGACTATATCTGGTGGAAGGATGAAATAGAAAGAATAAATGAATAAATTAAGTAAAGTTGTTAAATCAAATATGTCAATCATTATTTGAATATGTTGATAACCTATTGTATAAAAGTGATAATGCCCTCGAAGTGTTTGGAGGATATTTTGGCACGACTTCGTCTCGGGCCTAATACCTATTCCAATATACTCTGCAAACACCGGCTTCACACTGCTGTTGCTAACCTAAAACACGTTTAGTTCATTGTCAGTGATTAGAGTACTGTAAATGAACAGTGAAAGTGCAACTACACAAACACTACACAAGACCAATGCTGCAGACTGAGGAAAACATCATGTATTTCTCTCCATATACCCAAATCAGTCAACATGTCAACATGGAGAATCACAACAAAACATGTCCCAGTTTTCATGCTACTACAGTAGTGTGCATAACACTGTTAGCTCAGCAAACAGACAAACAGCTCAGCAAACAGACACACTTAAAATACTGTATCCAGTTACAATCACAGTAAATAACAAACATAAAAAACATCTGAAGAAAACTGACAATATTGTACAGAAAATAATACAGTAAACATACTATACATTATCTCTTCTCCTAGCTGGATCTGGCCAGAGAATTTCATCATCACAAGCAATATCGTCATTAGCAAGACAACGCGGGAAGAACCGTCTTGAATGTCGAATCCATCCTTGCACAGCTGCGGCGTCGACTTGGTCACAGGCGTCCTCCAAGGCCTGAATGAGGGGTACCTGAGCCTGGGGCTGGAGATCGTAAACCTTCCTGGCCTGAATGAGGGGTACCTGAGCCTGGGGCTGGAGATCGTAAACCTTCCTGGCCTGAATGAGGGGTACCTGAGCCTGGGGCTGGAGATCGTAAACCTTCCTGGCCTGAATGAGGGGTACCTGAGCCTGGGGCTGGAGATCGTAAACCTTCCTGGCCTGAATGAGGGGTACCTGAGCCTGGGGCTGGAGATCGTAAACCTCCGTGGCCTGAATGAGGGGTACCTGAGCCTGGGGCTGGAGATCGTAAACCTCCGTGGCCTGAATGAGGGGTACCTGAGCCTGGGGCTGGAGATCGTAAACCTTCCTGGCCTGAATGAGGGGTACCTGAGCCTGGGGCTGGAGATCGTAAACCTCCGTGGCCTGAATGAGGGGTACCTGAGCCTGGGGCTGGAGATCGTAAACCTCTGTGGCCTGAATGAGGGGTACCTGAGCCTGGGGCTGGAGATCGTAAACCTTCCTGGCCTGAATGAGGGGTACCTGAGCCTGGGGCTGGAGATCGTAAACCTTCCACCGCCATGCAGAGAACAACTCTTCGATAGGGTTTAGAAACAGAGATACTTCTGTGTCTGATGTATACAAGTGTGTGTAATGTTTTGCAAATAGTGTGAAGCTGACAATGTGCTTACAGTTGTGCAAATCTAGATCTTGTGTTTTGCTCCTTGAGTGTAAGGTTTTGCTAATTGTGGGAAAAGTACAATTTTAGTGTGTAAGCAATTGTAAAAAAAAACTGTAATAATAGTTTGATCTGAGTGTGGACGTCTGACATTTCATAAATTACATTATTGTTGGACCAAGGGACAAGGAAAAAAGTTCAAGGAACTTGAACAGAACTAGTCCAGCGGGCACCACAGCTTTAAGTTCTGATTCCAACAACCAGTAAAATAAGAGAAGGAAATAAAGTGAGAAAGAGGTGGAAAATATCCTAAATATATAATAAATAATAAATAGTTATTTTGTGAGGGTCAACAGGAGGGAAAGGAAACTGGACAACCAGGCAAAGGCGTATGCCTTGGCAAAGGGAGCCGTGAGAGTGTGTGTGTGTGTGTGTGTGTGTGTGTGTGTGTGTGTGTGTGTGTGTGTGTGTGTGTGTGTGTGTGTGTGTGTGTGTGTCTGTGTCTGTGTGTGTGTGTGTGTGTGTGTGTGTCTGTGTCTGTGTCTGTGTGTGTGTGTGTGTGTGTGTGTGTGTGTGTGTGTGTGTGTGTGTGTGTGTGTGTGTCTGTGTCTGTGTGTGTGTGTGTGTGTGTCTGTGTGTGTGTGTGTGTGTGTCTGTGTCTGTGTGTGTGTGTGTGTGTGTGTGTCTGTGTCTGTGTGTGTGTGTGTGTGTGTGTGTGTGTGTGTGTGTCTGTGTCTGTGTCTGTGTGTGTGTGTGTGTGTGTGTGTCTGTGTCTGTGTCTGTGTCTGTGTGTGTGTGTGTGTGTGTCTGTGTGTGTGTGTGTGTGTGTGTGTGTGTGTGTGTGTGTACTCAGTGGTATGAAGTACTTAAGTAAAAAATACTTTAAAATCCCACTTGAGTAGTTTTTTGTGGTATCTGCTTGAGTGGGAATATACGCGGCTGTGACTACAACCGAAGAGAGTTCTCCTGGGAGGTAATACGGTCAGCATTTGATTGTGAGGTCGGGAGAACAAAAGGACTTGAGTTTCAGAATGTTATCACAATCACACCATGAGTCGTTAATCACGAAGCATACAACCCCCCCCCCCCACCCCAGCCATTCTTCATCCTGGACAGTTCTTCATTCCTGTCTGCGAGTATCTTAGGAGCTACAAGCAGAGCTGTCATGTTTGTCGGCACCATCTTACCCAAGAGAACATCATTTCTATTCATCTTCTGTTCTGGCGGGCTCACCAAACACAAAAGCTTAGTTTGTAAGTTATGTCTGAGTGTTGGAGTGTGCCACTGGATATTATTAAAAAAACATTTTAATAAAACAATTGTGCCATCTGGTTTGCTTAACTTATTATCTTATTATCAGGCTGTTTTCCCATTATATTATTATCAGATTGTTATCTTATTATCGGGCTGTTATCCCATTATATTATTATCAGACTGTTATCTTACTATCTTATTATCAGGCTGTTATCTTATTATCTCATTATCAGACTGTTATCTCATTATCTTATTATCAGGCTGTTATCTTATTATCTTATTATCAGGCTGTTATCTTATTATCTCATTATCAGACTGTTTTCTCATTATCTTATTATCAGACTGTTATCTTATTATCTCATTATCAGACTGTTATCTCATTATCTTATTATCAGGCTGTTATCTTATTATCTCATTATCAGACTGTTTTCTCATTATCTTATTATCAGACTGTTATCCCATTATCTTATTATCAGGCTGTTATCTTTTCAGAGTGTTCTATCTATTCTAAAGCACCTGACTCCATAAGACATCAGCAATGTGAGGATTACTCTGCACATTGCCCATGAAAGACCAACAGCGCCAGTCTGTCTCTGCTCTCTCAGCATGTGACGGTGAGTTGTTGAAGCTTGTCACAGACACACACAGTGAAGAAGTGAAGAGCATGTTGCGCTCCACACCAGTTTTACTCACTTCTCACTCAGAGGATTCCTTCTCACAGCCCAAATACTAGCGAATCGCAGTAATTATTGAAATTCAGAAAAGAGACGTTACATTCCAGAACCACCTAAAAGGAAGCCAATCCCAAACCATTCATAACAAAGCCATCACCTACAGAGAGACGAACCTGGAGAAGAGTCCCCTAAGCAAGCTGGTCCTGGGGCTCTGTTCACAAACACAAACAGACTG
>NC_092161.1:3793846-3948846 GCF_045791955.1 Oncorhynchus clarkii lewisi
TTTGAGATGCCAGTGTTTGTACAGTTTGAGATGCCAGTGTTTGTACAGTTTGAGATGCCAGTGTTTTACAGTTTGAGATGCCAGTGTTTGTTGAGTTTGAGATGCCAGTGTTTGTACATTTTGAGATGCCAGTGTTTGTACAGTTTGAGATGCCAGTGTTTGTACAGTTTGAGATGCCAGTGTTTGTAGAGTTTGAGATGCCAGTGTTTGTAGAGTTTGAGATAACAGTGTTTGTACAGTTTGAGATGCCAGTGTTTGTACAGTTTGAGATGCCAGTGTTTGTAGAGTTGGAGATGCCAGTGTTTGTACAGTTTGAGATGCCAGTGTTTGTAGAGTTTGAGATGCCAGTGTTTGTACAGTTTGAGATGCCAGTGTTTGTAGAGTTTGAGATGCCAGTGTTTGTACAGTTTGATATGCCAGTGTTTTACAGTTTGAGATGCCAGTGTTTGTACAGTTTGAGATGCCAGTGTTTGTACAGTTTGAGATGCCAGTGTTTTACAGTTTGAGATGCCAGTGTTTGTTGAGTTTGAGATGCCAGTGTTTGTACAGTTTGAGATGCCAGTGTTTGTACAGTTTGAGATGCCAGTGTTTGTACAGTTTGAGATGCCAGTGTTTGTAGAGTTTGAGATGCCAGTGTTTGTAGAGTTTGAGATAACAGTGTTTGTACAGTTTGAGATGCCAGTGTTTGTACAGTTTGAGATGCCAGTGTATGTACAGTTTGAGATGCCAGTGTTTGTAGAGTTTGAGTTGCGAGTGTTTGTACAGTTCGAGATGCCAGTGTTTGTAGAGTTTGAGATGCCAGTGTTTGTACAGTTTGAGATGCCAGTGTTTGTAGAGTTTGAGATGCCAGTGTTTGTAGAGTTTGAGATGCCAGTGTTTGTAGAGTTTGAGATGCCAGTGTTTGTACAGTTTGAGATGCCAGTGTTTGTACAGTTTGAGATGCCAGTGTTTGTACAGTTTGAGATGCCAGTGTTTGTAGAGTTTGAGATGCCAGTGTTTTTAGAGTTTGAGATGCCAGTGTTTGTAGAGTTTGAGATGCCAGTGTTTGTACAGTTTGAGATGCCAGTGTTTGTAGAGTTTGAGATGCCAGTGTTTGTAGAGTTTGAGATGCCAGTGTTTGTAGAGTTTGAGATGCCAGTGTTTGTAGAGTTTGAGATGCCAGTGTTTGTAGAGTTTGAGATGCCAGTGTTTGTAGAGTTTGAGATGCCAGTGTTTGTACAGTTTGAGATGCCAGTGTTTGTAGAGTTTGAGATGCCAGTGTTTGTACAGTTTGAGATGCCAGTGTTTGTACAGTTTGAGATGCCAGTGTTTGTACAGTTTGAGATGCCAGTGTTTGTACAGTTTGAGATGCCAGTGTTTGTAGAGTTTGAGATGCCAGTGTTTGTAGAGTTTGAGATGCCAGTGTTTGTAGAGTTTGAGATGCCAGTGTTTGTACAGTTTGAGATGCCAGTGTTTGTACAGTTTGAGATGCCAGTGTTTGTACAGTTTGAGATGCCAGTGTTTGACAGTTTGAGATTCCAGTGTTTGTACAGTTTGAGATGCCAGTGTTTGTACAGTTTGAGATGCCAGTGTTTGTACAGTTTGAGATGCCAGTGTTTGTACAGTTTGAGATGCCAGTGTTTGTACAGTTCGAGATGCCAGTGTTTGTACAGTTTGAGATGCCAGTGTTTGTACAGTTTGAGATGCCAGTGTTTGTACAGTTTGAGATAGGAGGAGGAGATAGAGAAGGGGGGGGAGGGAGGGAGGGGAAGGAGGATGAAAAGGTAGAGGATAGAGGAGGGAGGAGAAGAAGGAGAACGTTTAGGAGGGAGGGAGGTAGCTAACGGACGAACGAGAAACTTGCACACACATTTTCTCCCTAGACACAGAGAGAACTGGCTGCTGTTTTGTTTCCAGGATGAAGCATTATGGGGATATAGAGAGAACTCAGCCTGGTCTCATAGACCAGACGTAACATAGTAGAAGTGCATCCAGATGGCTGGGTGTGTAATGAGGTGGAAACTGAGCTGGCTGCTGTTTAGTTTCCAGGATGAAGCATTTTGGGGATATAGAGAGAACTCAGCCTGGTCTCATAGACCAGAAGTAACATAGTAGAAGTACATCCGGGCACACTCAGTTTAGTACTAAGTTACATTTTGTATGGTTACATAAGTCAAGAAAAAACAAAAGTAGGGTGGTTGGTCAGGGTGGATGGCTGGGTGTGTAGTGAGGGAGAGTGGTTAGTCAGGGTGGATGGCTGGGCGTGTAGTGAGGGAGAGTGGTTGGTCAGGGTGGATGGCTGGGTGTGTAATGAGGGAGAGTGGTTGGTCAGGGTGGATGGCTGGGTGTATAATGAGGGAGAGTGGTTGGTCAGCGTGGATGGTCAGGGTGGATGGCTGGGTGTGTAATGAGGGAGAGTGGTTGGTCAGGCTGGGCGTGTAATGAGGGAGAGTGGTTGGTCAGGGTGGATGGTCGGGGTGGATGGCTGGGTGTATAATGAGGGAGAGTGGTTGGTCAGTGTGGATGGTCAGGGTGGATGGCTGGGTGTGTAATGAGGGAGAGTGGTTGGTCAGGCTGGGCGTGTAATGAGGGGGAGTGGTTGGTCAGGGTGGATGGTCGGGGTGGATGGCTGGGCGTGTAATGAGGGAGAGTGGTTGGTCAGCGTGGATGGTCAGGGTGGATGGCTGGGCTTGTAATGAGGGAGAGTGGTTGGTCAGGGTGGATGGTCAAGGTGGATGGCTGGGCTTGTAATGAGGGAGAGTGGTTGGTCAGGGTGGGCATGTAGTGAGGGAGAGAGGTTAGTCAAGGTGGATGGGTGGGTGTGTAATGAGGGAGAGTGGTTGGTCAGGGTGGTTGGTCAGGGTGGATGGCTGGGCATGTAGTGAGGGCGAGTGGTTGGTCAGGGTGGATGGCTGGGCGTGTAATGAGGGCGAGTGGTTGTCAGAGTGGATCGCTGGGCGTGTAATGAGGGAGCGTGGTTGGTCAGGGTGGATGGCTGGGCGTGTAGTGAGGGAGAGTGGTTGGTCAGGCTGGGTGTGTAATGAGGGAGAGTGGTTGGTCAGGGTGGATGGCTGGGCGTGTAATGAGGGAGATTGGTTGGTCAGGGTGGATGGCTGGGCGTGTAATGAGGGAGAGTGGTTGGTCTGGGTGGATGGCTGGGCGTGTAATGAGGGAGAGAGGTTGGTCAGTGTGGATGGGTATCGTGCGATCGTCTAGCATCTCAAATTTTGCGAATTCAAATCTCATCACGGACAATTTTAGAATTTTAGCTAGTTAGAAACTTTGCAACCACTTCGCATTTGAGCTAAAATGTCCCCTAACCTTAACCCTTCCCTAACCCTTCCCATGACCCTTTTAGCTAATCCTTCCGCTAACCCTTCCCCTAACCCTTCCCCTAACCCTTTCCCTAACCCTTCCCTAACTACTCCTCAGTAGTCAGAGTGACTAATGTCGCCATTTCCGGTCACAACTTGCATACTTGTTTACGTGTTGCAGTGCGTTTTGTGCGTTTTGGTGCCAACCTTACTTTGCTACCTGACAACTTTACGGTTTTTACTTTTTAATTACCGTTTCTATTTTTGGTTTTTCCCTCACTCAACTTTTTTTCATTCAACTTTTTCACTCCGGACGCTTTATCTGGACGTGGTTCGTCAGGACCTCCAACAGCCGAAGCTAAGTAGTAACATTAACATGATGCCTTCTAATTGCAGTCACTGTACTCATAATATACAGGAGAACGATCGCCTTACGGCCAGGATAGCTGTGCTGCAAGCCCAGCTTCAGACGCAATCGTTAGGCGATTGCAATTTCAGTGTAGGAAAGGATGAAACAGCGTCTGTGCCACCAGTAAGTACAGATAGTAGTATAAATCCCCTGGCACAGTCCCCGCAGCCGGACAACTTTCTCACGGTTTCTGGAAGGAAATACTGTAGGAATGCTCAACCGGTGTCGCTCATTCAGCCGACAGAAACTTTCAACCGGTTTTCCCCATTAAGCAACGGGTCGGAGTCAGAGGCCGAGTCTTCTCTGTTCTCTACTCCTCCCGTTACGGGGTCTGAGACGCCGAAGCTTCCCACCATTAGCTCTGACAAATTGAAAACCCTAGTCATTGGCGACTCCATTACCCGCAGTATTAGACTTAAAACGAATCATCCAGCGATCATACACTGTTTACCAGGGGGCAGGGCTACCGACGTTAAGGATAATCTGAAGATGGTGCTGGCTAAAGCTAAAACTGCCGAGTGTAGAGAGTATAGAGATATTGTTATTCACGTCGGTACCAACGATGTTAGGATGAAACAGTCAGAGATCACCAAGTGCAACATAGCTTCAGCGTGTAAATCAGCTAGAAAGATGTGTCGGCATCGAGTAATTGTCTTTGGCCCCCGCCCAGTTAGGGTGAGTGATGAGCTCTACAGCAGAATCTCACAGCTCAATCGCTGGTTGAAAACTGTTTTCTGCCCCTCCCAAAAGATAGAATTAGTAGATAGTTGGCCCTCTTTCTGGGACCCACAAACAGGACCAAGCCTGGCCTGCTGAGGAGTGACGGACTCCATCCTAGCTGGAGGGGTGCTCTCATCTTATCTACCAACATAGACAGGGCTCTAACGCCTCTAGCTCCACAATAAAATAGGGTGCATGCCAGGCAGCAGGCTGTTAGCCAGCCTGCCAGCTTAGTGGAGTCTGCCACTAGCACAGTCAGTGTAGTCAGCTCAGCTATCCCCATTGAGACCGTGTCTGTGCCTCGACCTGGGTTGTGCAAAACTAAACATGTCGGTGTTCGCCTTAGCAATCTCACTAGGATAAAGACCTCCTCCATTCCTGTCATTATTGAAAGAGATCGTGATACCTCACATCTCAAAATAGGGCTACTTAATGTTAGATCCCTTACTTCAAAGGCAATTATAGTCAATGAACTAATCACTGATCATAATCTTGATGTGATTGGCCTGACTGAAACATGGCTTAAGCCTGATGAATTTACTGTGTTTAAATGAGGCCTCACCTCCTGGTTATACTAGTGACCATATCCCCCGTGCATCCCGCAAAGGCGAGGTGTTGCTAACATTTACGATAGCAAATTTCAATTTACAAAGAAAAAAACAAGTTTTCATCTTTTGAGCTTCTAGTCATGAAATCTATGCAGCTCAACTCAATCACTTTTTATAGCCACCGTTTACAGGCTTCCTGGGCCATATACAGCGTTCCTCACTGAGTTTTTTGGTGACTTTAATATTCACATGGAAAAGTCCACAGACCCACTCCAAAAGGCTTTCGGAGCCATCATCGACTCAGTGGGTTTTGTCCAACATGTCTCCAGACCTACTCACTGTCACAGTCATACTCTGGACCTAGTTTTGTCCCATGGAATAAATGTTGTGGATCTTAATGTTTTTCCTCATAATCCTGGACTATCGGACCACCATTTTATTACGTTTGCAATTGCAACAAATAATCTTTTCAGACCCCAACCAAGGAGCATCAAAAGTCGTGCTATAAATTCACAGACAACACAAAGATTCCTTGATGCCCTTCCAGGCTCCCTCTGCCTACCCAAGGACGTCAGAGGACAAAAATCAGTTAACCACCTAACTGAGGAACTCAATTGAACCTTCCGCAATACCCTAGATGCAGTTGCACCCGTAAAACTAAAAACATTTCTCAGAAGAAACTAGCTTCCTGGAAAACAGAAAATACCCAAACTCTGAAGCAAGCTTCCAGAAAATTGGAACGGAAATGGCGCCACACCAAACTGGAAGTCTTCCGACTAGCTTGGAAAGACAGTACCGTGCATTATCGAAGAGCCCTTGCTCGATCATCCTATTTTTCCAATTTAATTGAGGGAAAATATTTAGCCTACAAAAATTATATTTTGGGAAAAAATTAACTTTACCTATCTACTTGGGAGTCTCGTGAGTGAAAACATCTGAAGTTCATCAAAGTTAAACATTTAATTTGATTGCTTTTCTGATTTCCGTGACAAGGTTGCCTGCTGCTAGCAAGGCATAATGCTATGCTAGGCTATCGATAAACTTACACAAATGCTTGTTGGCTGTAAAGCATATTTTGAAAATCTGAGATGACAGGGTGATTAACAAAAGGCTAAGCTGTGTCTCAATATATTTCATTTGTGATTTTCATGAATAGGAATATTTTCTAGGGATATTTATGTCCGTTGCGTTATGCTAGTTAGTTTCAGGCGATGATTACGCTCCCGCATGCGGGTTTGGGAGTCACAAAAGGTTTAACCCTTTAGCTAACACTTCCCTTAACCCTTTAGCTAACCCCTCCCTTAACCCTTTAGCTAACCCTTAACCCTTTAGCTAACCCTTCCCTTAACCCTTTAGCTAACCCTTCCCGTAACCCTTTAGCTAACCCTCCCCTTAACCCTTTAGCTAACCCTTCCCTTAACCCTTTTAGCTAACCCTTCCCTTAAGGCTTTTATCTAACCCTTCTACTAACCCTTCCCCTTCCCCTAAACCTTCCCCTAACCCTTCCCTTAACCCTTTTTGCTAACCCTAACCCTAACCCTTCCCCTAACCCTTCCCTTACCCCTTTAGCTAACCCTTCCTCTAACCCATTTAGCTAACCCTTCCCTTACCCTTTAGCTAACCCTTCCCCTAACCCCTTTAGCTAACCCTTTCCCTAATCCTTCCCCTAACCCTTTTAGCTAACCCTTCCCCTAACCCTTCCCCTAACCCTTTAGTTAACCCTTCCCCTAACCCTTTAGCTAACCCTTCCTCTAACCCTTTAGCTACCCCTTCCCTAACCCTCTTAGCTAACCCTTCCCCTAAACATTTTAGCTAACCCTTCCCCTAACCCTTTAGTTAATCCTTCCCCTAACCCTTCAGTTAACCCTTCCCCTAACCCTTTAGTTAACCCTTCCCCTAACCCTTTAGTTAACCCTTCCCTAACCCTTTAGTTAACCCTTCCCCTAACCTTTAGCTAACCCTTCCCTAACCCTTTTAGCTAACCCTTCCCCTAACTAACTCTTCCCCTAACCCCTTTAGCCCTAGGACCATGCCCCAGGACTACCTGACATGATGACTCCTTGCTGTCCCCAGTCCACCTGGCCGTGCTGCTGCTCCAGTTTCAACTGTTCTGCCTTATTATTATTCGACCATGCTGGTCATTTATGAACATTTGAACATCTTGGCCATGTTCTGTTATAATCTCCACCCGGCACAGCCAGAAGAGGACTGGCCATCCCACATATGCTCTCTCTAATTCTCTCTTTCTTTCTCTCTCTCGGAGGACCTGAGCCCTAGGACCATGCCCCAGGAATACCTGACATGATGACTCCTTGCTGTCCCCAGTCCACCTGACTGTGCTGCTGCTCCAGTTTCAAGTGTTCTGCCTTATTATTATTTGACCATGCTGGTCATTTATGAACATTTGAACATCTTGGCCATGTTCTGTTATAATCTCCACCCGGCACAGCCAGAAGAGGACTGGCCACCCCACATAGCCTGGTTCCTCTCTAGGTTTCTTCCTAGGTTTTGGCCTTTCTAGGGAGTTTTTCCTAGCCACCGTGCTTCTACACCTGCATTGCTTGCTGTTTGGGGTTTTAGGTTGGGTTTCTGTACAGCACTTTGAGATATCAGCTGATGTACGAAGGGCTATATAAATAAATTTGATTTGATTTGATTTGATTTGATTTGATTTAGCTAACCCTTCCCTAACCCTTTTAGTTAACCCTTCCCCTAACCCCATTAGCTAACCCTTCCCCTTCCCCTAACCCTTTCCCTAACCCCTTTCCCTAACCCTTCTCCTAACCCTTCCCCTAACCCCTTTAGCTAACCCTTCCCTAACCCTTCCCTTAACCCTTTTAGCTAACCCTTCCCCTAACCCCTTTAGCTAACCCTTCCCTTAACTAACACTTCCCCTAACCCCTTTAGATAACCCTTCCCCTAACTAACCCTTCCCCTAACCCTTTTAGCTAACCCTTCCCCTAACCCTTCCCCTAACCCTTCTCTAACCCCTTTAGCTAACCCTTCCCTAACCCTTTTAGTTAACCCTTCCCCTAACCCTTTTAGCTAACCCTTCCCTAACCCTTCCCCTAACCCTTCCCTAACCCCTTTAGCTAACCCTTCCCATAACCCTTTTAGTTAACCCTTCCCTAACCCTTTTAGTTAACCCTTCCCTAACCCTTCCCTAACCCTTCCACTAACCCCTTTAGCTAACCCTTCCCTAACCCTTTTAGTTAACCCTCCCCCTAACCCTCTAGCTAACCCTTCCACTAACCCCTTTAGCTAACCCTTCCCTAACCCTTCCCTTAACTCCTTTAGCTAACCCTCCCCTTAACCCTTTAGCTAACCCTTCCCCTAACCCCTTTAGCTAACCCTTCCCCTAACCCCTTTAGCTAACCCTTCCCCTAACCCATTTAGCTAACCCTTCCCCTAACCCCTTTAGCTAACCCTTCCCTTAACCCTTTAGTTAACCCTTCCCCTAACCTTTTAGCTAACCATTCCCTAACCCTCTTAGCTAACCCTTCCCCTAACCATTTTAGCTAATACTTCCCCTAGCCCCTTTAGATTACCTTTGCCCTAACTAACCCTTCCCCTAACCCCTTTAGATAACCCTTCCCATAACTAACCCTTCCCTAACCATTTTAGCTAACACTTCCCATAACCCCTTTAGCTAACCCTTCCCCTAACCCTTTTAGCTAACCCTTCCCTAACCCTTTTAGCTAACCCTCCCCCTAACCCCTTTAGCTAACCCTTCCCCTAACCCTTCCCCTAACCCCTTTAGCTAACCCTTCCCCTAACCCTTTAGTTAACCCTTCCCCTAACCCCTTTAGCTAACCCTTCCCCTAATCCTTCCCCTAACCTTTCCCCTAACCCCTTTAGCTAACCCTTCCCCTAACCCCTTTAGCTAACCCTTCCCCTAACCCTTCCCTTAACCCTTTTAGTTAACCCTTCCCCTAACCCTTCCCCTAATACCTTTAGCTAACCCTTCCCCTAAACCCTTTATTTAACCCTTCCCCTAACCCCTTTAGCTAACCCTTCCACTAACCCTTTAGAGGAGAGGGAGGAGGAGAGGGAGAGGGAGGTGGAGAGGGAGTTGGTGAGGGATATGGGTATGGAGCTGGTGAGGGAGGAGGAGAGGGAGGAGAAGAGGGAGGTGGTGAGGGAGGTGGTGAGGGAGAAGGAGAGGGAGGTGGAGAGGGAGGAGGAGAGGGAGGTGGTGAGGGAGGTGGTGAGGGAGGAGGAAAGGGAGGAGGAGAGGGATGAGGAGAGGGAGGTGGTGAGGGTGTGAAGCACAATATATTAGCCATGATGGGCATACAACATACAGAGAATACACACTAAACTTCTGCCTTGTCATAACACAGGAAACTCTCCTTCATGGTTAATATATCTACCAGGGTAATTGACAGGGCTGTTCTGTTTCATGGTTAATATATCTCCCAGGGTAATTGACAGGGCTGTTCTGTTTCATGGTTAATATATCTCCCAGGGTAATTGACAGGGCTGTTCTGTTTCATGGTTAATATATCTACCAGGGTAATTGACAGGGCTGTTCTGTTTCATGGTTAATATATCTCCCAGGGTAATTGACAAGGCTGTTCTGTTTCATGGTAGTAAAATTAGAGAATATACTTCTCCTCAGAGCATTACAGTCAGATAATCAAGAGTGTTTTCATGTCAGGAATCTGTAAATGTTCTGACTCTTTCTGTTATTACGTTGCTAACATCAGCAGGAGTGAAATCTCTTTCAGATGTCCTTTATTGAAGCTGTGAATGAAATACCGTTGTTGTGATGGATATAAGGCCTTCAGTGGCCCCCACCCCACACACACACACACACACACACACACACACACACACACACACACACACACACACACACACACACACACACACACACACACACACACACACACACACACACACACACACACAGCACTACATACTGTGACAACAACTTAATGACATGAATAAGACAGAATAACACACTGGCATCTCTCTGCCTCCTATTGACAGGATCCATCCTCAACAACACACTGGCATCTCTCTGCCTCCTATTGACATAAATCCATCCTCAACAACACACTGGCATCTCTCTGCCTCCCATTGACAGGATCCATCCTCAACAACACACTGGCATCTCTCTGCCTCCTATTTGCAGTATCCATCCTCAACAACACACTGGCATCTCTCTGCCTCCTATTGACAGAATCCATCCTCAACAACACACTGGCATCTCTCTGCCTCCCATTGACAGGATCCATCCTCAACAACACACTGGCATCTCTCTACCTCCTATTGACAGGATCCATCCTCAACAACACACTGACAGAATCCATCCTCAACAACACACTGGCATCTCTCTGCCTCCTATTGACAGGATCCATCCTCAACAACACACTGGCATCTCTCTGCCTCCTATTGACAGGATCCATCCTCAACAACACACTGGCATCTCTCTGCCTCCTATTGACAGGATCCATCCTCAACAACACACTGGCATCTCTCTGCCTCCTATTGACAGTATCCATCCTCAACAACACACTGGCATCTCTCTACCTCCTATTGACAGAATCCATCCTCAACAACACACTGGCATCTCTCTGCCTCCTATTGACAGGATCCATCCTCAACAACACACTGGCATCTCTCTGCCTCCTATTGACAGGATCCATCCTCAACAACACACTGGCATCTCTCTGCCTCCTATTGACAGAATCCATCCTCAACAACACACTGGCATCTCTCTGCCTCCTATTGACAGTATCCATCCTCAACAACACAATGGCATCTCTCTGCCTCCTATTGACAGTATCCATCCTCAACAACACACTGGCATCTCTCTGCCTCCTATTGACAGAATCCATCCTCAACAACACACTGGCATCTCTCTGCCTCCTATTGACAGGATCCATCCTCAACAACACACTGGCATCTCTCTGCCTCCTATTGACAGGATCCATCCTCAACAACACACTGGCATCTCTCTGCCTCCTATTGACAGGATCCATCCTCAACAACACACTGGCATCTCTCTGCCTCCTATTGACAGGATCCATCCTCAACAACACACTGGCATCTCTCTGCCTTCCATTGACAGGATCCATCCTCAACAACACACTGGCATCTCTCTGCCTCCTATTGACAGGATCCATCCTCAACAACACACTGGCATCTCTCTGCCTCCTATTGACAGAATCCATCCTCAACAACACACTGGCATCTCTCTGCCTCCCATTGACAGGATCCATCCTCAACAACACACTGGCATCTCTCTACCTCCTATTGACAGGATCCATCCTCAACAACACACTGACAGAATCCATCCTCAACAACACAATGGCATCTCTCTGCCTCCTATTGACAGAATCCATCCTCAACAACACACTGGCATCTCTCTACCTCCTATTGACAGGATCCATCCTCAACAACACACTGACAGAATCCATCCTCAACAACACACTGGCATCTCTCTGCCTCCTATTGACAGGATCCATCCTCAACAACACACTGGCATCTCTCTGCCTCCTATTGACAGTATCCATCCTCAACAACACACTGGCATCTCTCTGCCTCCTATTGACAGGATCCATCCTCAACAACACACTGGCATCTCTCTGCCTCCTATTGACAGAATCCATCCTCAACAACACACTGGCATCTCTCTGCCTCCTATTGACAGGATCCATCCTCAACAACACACTGGCATCTCTCTGCCTCCTATTGACAGAATCCATCCTCAACAACACACTGGCATCTCTCTGCCTCCCATTGACAGGATCCATCCTCAACAACACACTGGCATCTCTCTGCCTCCTATTGACAGGATCCATCCTCAACAACACACTGACAGAATCCATCCTCAACAACACACTGGCATCTCTCTGCCTCCCATTGACAGGATCCATCCTCAACAACACACTGGCATCTCTCTGCCTCCTATTGACAGGATCCATCCTCAACAACACACTGGCATCTCTCTGCCTCCTATTGACAGGATCCATCCTCAACAACACACTGGCATCTCTCTGCCTCCTATTGACAGTATCCATCCTCAACAACACACTGGCATCTCTCTGCCTCCTATTGACAGAATCCATCCTCAACAACACACTGGCATCTCTCTGCCTCCTATTGACAGGATCCATCCTCAACAACACACTGGCATCTCTCTGCCTCCTATTGACATAAATCCATCCTCAACAACACACTGGCATCTCTCTGCCTCCTATTGACAGGATCCATCCTCAACAACACACTGGCATCTCTCTGCCTCCCATTGACAGGATCCATCCTCAACAACACACTGGCATCTCTCTGCCTCCTATTTGCAGTATCCATCCTCAACAACACACTGGCATCTCTCTGCCTCCTATTGACAGAATCCATCCTCAACAACAAACTGGCATCTCTCTGCCTCCCATTGACAGGATCCATCCTCAACAACACACTGGCATCTCTCTACCTCCTATTGACAGGATCCATCCTCAACAACACACTGACAGAATCCATCCTCAACAACACAATGGCATCTCTCTGCCTCCTATTGACAGAATCCATCCTCAACAACACACTGGCATCTCTCTACCTCCTATTGACAGGATCCATCCTCAACAACACACTGACAGAATCCATCCTCAACAACACACTGGCATCTCTCTGCCTCCTATTGACAGGATCCATCCTCAACAACACACTGGCATCTCTCTGCCTCCTATTGACAGTATCCATCCTCAACAACACACTGGCATCTCTCTGCCTCCTATTGACAGGATCCATCCTCAACAACACACTGGCATCTCTCTGCCTCCAATTGACAGAATCCATCCTCAACAACACACTGGCATCTCTCTGCCTCCTATTGACAGGATCCATCCTCAACAACACACTGGCATCTCTCTGCCTCCTATTGACAGAATCCATCCTCAACAACACACTGGCATCTCTCTGCCTCCCATTGACAGGATCCATCCTCAACAACACACTGGCATCTCTCTGCCTCCTATTGACAGGATCCATCCTCAACAACACACTGACAGAATCCATCCTCAACAACACACTGGCATCTCTCTGCCTCCCATTGACAGGATCCATCCTCAACAACACACTGGCATCTCTCTGCCTCCTATTGACAGGATCCATCCTCAACAACACACTGGCATCTCTCTGCCTCCTATTGACAGGATCCATCCTCAACAACACACTGGCATCTCTCTGCCTCCTATTGACAGTATCCATCCTCAACAACACACTGGCATCTCTCTGCCTCCTATTGACAGAATCCATCCTCAACAACACACTGGCATCTCTCTGCCTCATATTGACAGGATCCATCCTCAACAACACACTGGCATCTCTCTGCCTCCTATTGACAGGATCCATCCTCAACAACACACTGGCATCTCTCTGCCTCCTATTGACAGAATCCATCCTCAACAACACACTGGCATCTCTCTGCCTCCTATTGACAGTATCCATCCTCAACAACACAATGGCATCTCTCTGCCTCCTATTGACAGTATCCATCCTCAACAACACACTGGCATCTCTCTGCCTCCTATTGACAGAATCCATCCTCAACAACACACTGGCATCTCTCTGCCTCCTATTGACAGGATCCATCCTCAACAACACACTGGCATCTCTCTGCCTCCTATTGACAGGATCCATCCTCAACAACACACTGGCATCTCTCTGCCTCCTATTGACAGGATCCATCCTCAACAACACACTGGCATCTCTCTGCCTCCTATTGACAGGATCCATCCTCAACAACACACTGGCATCTCTCTGCCTCCTATTGACAGGATCCATCCTCAACAACACACTGGCATCTCTCTGCCTCCTATTGACAGGATCCATCCTCAACAACACACTGGCATCTCTCTGCCTCCTATTGACAGTATCCATCCTCAACAACACACTGGCATCTCTCTGCCTCCTATTGACAGAATCCATCCTCAACAACACACTGGCATCTCTCTGCCTCCTATTGACAGGATCCATCCTCAACAACACACTGGCATCTCTCTGCCTCCTATTGACAGGATCCATCCTCAACAACACACTGGCATCTCTCTGCCTCCTATTGACAGGATCCATCCTCAACAACACACTGGCATCTCTCTGCCTCCTATTGACAGTATCCATCCTCAACAACACACTGGCATCTCTCTGCCTCCTATTGACAGGATCCATCCTCAACAACACACTGGCATCTCTCTGCCTCCTATTGACAGAATCCATCCTCAACAACACACTGGCATCTCTCTGCCTCCTATTGACAGGATCCATCCTCAACAACACACTGGCATCTCTCTGCCTCCTATTGACAGGATCCATCCTCAACAACACACTGGCATCTCTCTGCCTCCTATTGACAGGATCCATCCTCAACAACACACTGGCATCTCTCTGCCTCCTATTGACAGGATCCATCCTCAACAACACACTGGCATCTCTCTGCCTCCCATTGACAGGATCCATCCTCAACAACACACTGGCATCTCTCTGCCTCCTATTGACAGGATCCATCCTCAACAACACACTGGCATCTCTCTGCCTCCTATTGACAGAATCCATCCTCAACAACACACTGGCATCTCTCTGCCTCCTATTGACAGGATCCATCCTCAACAACACACTGGCATCTCTCTGCCTCCTATTGACAGGATCCATCCTCAACAACACACTGGCATCTCTCTGCCTCCTATTGACAGGATCCATCCTCAACAACACACTGGCATCTCTCTGCCTCCTATTGACAGGATCCATCCTCAACAACACACTGGCATCTCTCTGCCTCCTATTGACAGGATCCATCCTCAACAACACTGGCACTGACAGAATCCATCCTCAACAACACACTGGCATCTCTCTGCCTCCTATTGACAGGATCCATCCTCAACAACACACTGGCATCTCTCTGCCTCCTATTGACAGTATCCATCCTCAACAACACACTGGCATCTCTCTGCCTCCTATTGACAGGATCCATCCTCAACAACACACTGGCATCTCTCTGCCTCCTATTGACAGAATCCATCCTCAACAACACACTGGCATCTCTCTGCCTCCTATTGACAGGATCCATCCTCAACAACACACTGGCATCTCTCTGCCTCCTATTGACAGAATCCATCCTCAACAACACACTGGCATCTCTCTGCCTCCTATTGACAGGATCCATCCTCAACAACACACTGGCATCTCTCTGCCTCCTATTGACAGGATCCATCCTCAACAACACACTGGCACTGACAGAATCCATCCTCAACAACACACTGGCATCTCTCTGCCTCCTATTGACAGGATCCATCCTCAACAACACACTGGCATCTCTCTGCCTCCTATTGACAGGATCCATCCTCAACAACACACTGGCATCTCTCTGCCTCCTATTGACAGGATCCATCCTCAACAACACACTGGCATCTCTCTGCCTCCTATTGACAGGATCCATCCTCAACAACACACTGGCATCTCTCTGCCTCCTATTGACAGGATCCATCCTCAACAACACACTGGCATCTCTCTGCCTCCTATTGACAGGATCCATCCTCAACAACACACTGGCATCTCTCTGCCTCCTATTGACAGGATCCATCCTCAACAACACACTGGCATCTCTCTGCCTCCTATTGACAGAATCCATCCTCAACAACACACTGGCATCTCTCTGCCTCCTATTGACAGGATCCATCCTCAACAACACACTGACAGAATCCATCCTCAACAACACACTGGCATCTCTCTGCCTCCTATTGACAGGATCCATCCTCAACAACACACTGGCATCTCTCTGCCTCCTATTGACAGTATCCATCCTCAACAACACACTGGCATCTCTCTGCCTCCTATTGACAGGATCCATCCTCAACAACACACTGGCATCTCTCTGCCTCCTATTGACAGGATCCATCCTCAACAACACACTGGCATCTCTCTGCCTCCTATTGACAGGATCCATCCTCAACAACACACTGGCATCTCTCTGCCTCCTATTGACAGAATCCATCCTCAACAACACACTGGCATCTCTCTGCCTCCATTGACAGGATCCATCCTCAACAACACACTGGCATCTCTCTGCCTCCTATTGACAGGATCCATCCTCAACAACACACTGACAGAATCCATCCTCAACAACACACTGGCATCTCTCTGCCTCCCATTGACAGGATCCATCCTCAACAACACACTGGCATCTCTCTGCCTCCTATTGACAGGATCCATCCTCAACAACACACTGGCATCTCTCTGCCTCCTATTGACAGGATCCATCCTCAACAACACACTGGCATCTCTCTGCCTCCTATTGACAGTATCCATCCTCAACAACACACTGGCATCTCTCTGCCTCCTATTGACAGAATCCATCCTCAACAACACACTGGCATCTCTCTGCCTCCTATTGACAGGATCCATCCTCAACAACACACTGGCATCTCTCTGCCTCCTATTGACAGGATCCATCCTCAACAACACACTGGCATCTCTCTGCCTCCTATTGACAGGATCCATCCTCAACAACACACTGGCATCTCTCTGCCTCCTATTGACAGGATCCATCCTCAACAACACACTGGCATCTCTCTGCCTCCTATTGACAGGATCCATCCTCAACAACACACTGGCATCTCTCTGCCTCCTATTGACAGGATCCATCCTCAACAACACACTGGCATCTCTCTGCCTCCTATTGACAGGATCCATCCTCAACAACACACTGGCATCTCTCTGCCTCCTATTGACAGGATCCATCCTCAACAACACACTGGCATCTCTCTGCCTCCTATTGACAGAATCCATCCTCAACAACACACTGGCATCTCTCTGCCTCCTATTGACAGGATCCATCCTCAACAACACACTGGCATCTCTCTGCCTCCTATTGACAGGATCCATCCTCAACAACACACTGGCATCTCTCTGCCTCCTATTGACAGAATCCATCCTCAACAACACACTGGCATCTCTCTGCCTCCTATTGACAGGATCCATCCTCAACAACACACTGGCATCTCTCTGCCTCCTATTGACAGGATCCATCCTCAACAACACACTGGCATCTCTCTGCCTCCTATTGACAGGATCCATCCTCAACAACACACTGGCATCTCTCTGCCTCCTATTGACAGGATCCATCCTCAACAACACACTGGCATCTCTCTGCCTCCTATTGACAGGATCCATCCTCAACAACACACTGGCATCTCTCTGCCTCCTATTGACAGGATCCATCCTCAACAACACACTGGCATCTCTCTGCCTCCTATTGACAGGATCCATCCTCAACAACACACTGGCATCTCTCTGCCTCCTATTGACAGGATCCATCCTCAACAACACACTGGCATCTCTCTGCCTCCTATTGACAGGATCCATCCTCAACAACACACTGGCATCTCTCTGCCTCCTATTGACAGGATCCATCCTCAACAACACACTGGCATCTCTCTCCTCAACAGATCCATCCTCAACAACACACTGGCATCTCTCTGCCTCCTATTGACAGGATCCATCCTCAACAACACACTGGCATCTCTCTGCCTCCTATTGACAGGATCCATCCTCAACAACACACTGGCATCTCTCTGCCTCCTATTGACAGGATCCATCCTCAACAACACACTGGCATCTCTCTGCCTCCTATTGACAGGATCCATCCTCAACAACACACTGGCATCTCTCTGCCTCCTATTGACAGGATCCATCCTCAACAACACACTGGCATCTCTCTGCCTCCTATTGACAGGATCCATCCTCAACAACACACTGGCATCTCTCTGCCTCCTATTGACAGGATCCATCCTCAACAACACACTGGCATCTCTCTGCCTCCTATTGACAGGATCCATCCTCAACAACACACTGGCATCTCTCTGCCTCCTATTGACAGGATCCATCCTCAACAACACACTGGCATCTCTCTGCCTCCTATTGACAGGATCCATCCTCAACAACACACTGGCATCTCTCTGCCTCCTATTGACAGGATCCATCCTCAACAACACACTGGCATCTCTCTGCCTCCTATTGACAGGATCCATCCTCAACAACACACTGGCATCTCTCTGCCTCCTATTGACAGGATCCATCCTCAACAACACACTGGCATCTCTCTGCCTCCTATTGACAGGATCCATCCTCAACAACACACTGGCATCTCTCTGCCTCCTATTGACAGGATCCATCCTCAACAACACACTGGCATCTCTCTGCCTCCTATTGACAGGATCCATCCTCAACAACACACTGGCATCTCTCTGCCTCCTATTGACAGGATCCATCCTCAACAACACACTGGCATCTCTCTGCCTCCTATTGACAGGATCCATCCTCAACAACACACTGGCATCTCTCTGCCTCCTATTGACAGAATCCATCCTCAACAACACACTGGCATCTCTCTGCCTCCTATTGACAGGATCCATCCTCAACAACACACTGGCATCTCTCTGCCTCCTATTGACAGGATCCATCCTCAACAACACACTGGCATCTCTCTGCCTCCTATTGACAGGATCCATCCTCAACAACACACTGGCATCTCTCTGCCTCCTATTGACAGGATCCATCCTCAACAACACACTGGCATCTCTCTGCCTCCTATTGACAGGATCCATCCTCAACAACACACTGGCATCTCTCTGCCTCCTATTGACAGGATCCATCCTCAACAACACACTGGCATCTCTCTGCCTCCTATTGACAGGATCCATCCTCAACAACACACTGGCATCTCTCTGCCTCCTATTGACAGGATCCATCCTCAACAACACACTGGCATCTCTCTGCCTCCTATTGACAGGATCCATCCTCAACAACACACTGGCATCTCTCTGCCTCCTATTGACAGGATCCATCCTCAACAACACACTGGCATCTCTCTGCCTCCCAGGATCCATCCTCAACAACACACTGGCATCTCTCTGCCTCCTATTGACAGGATCCATCCTCAACAACACACTGGCATCTCTCTGCCTCCTATTGACAGGATCCATCCTCAACAACACACTGGCATCTCTCTGCCTCCTATTGACAGGATCCATCCTCAACAACACACTGGCATCTCTCTGCCTCCTATTGACAGGATCCATCCTCAACAACACACTGGCATCTCTCTGCCTCCTATTGACAGGATCCATCCTCAACAACACACTGGCATCTCTCTACCTCCTATTGACAGGATCCATCCTCAACAACACACTGGCATCTCTCTGCCTCCTATTGACAGGATCCATCCTCAACAACACACTGGCATCTCTCTGCCTCCTATTGACAGGATCCATCCTCAACAACACACTGGCATCTCTCTGCCTCCTATTGACAGGATCCATCCTCAACAACACACTGGCATCTCTCTGCCTCCTATTGACAGGATCCATCCTCAACAACACACTGGCATCTCTCTGCCTCCTATTGACAGAATCCATCCTCAACAACACACTGGCATCTCTCTGCCTCCTATTGACAGGATCCATCCTCAACAACACACTGGCATCTCTCTGCCTCCTATTGACAGGATCCATCCTCAACAACACACTGGCATCTCTCTGCCTCCTATTGACAGGATCCATCCTCAACAACACACTGGCATCTCTCTGCCTCCTATTGACAGAATCCATCCTCAACAACACACTGGCATCTCTCTGCCTCCTATTGACAGGATCCATCCTCAACAACACACTGGCATCTCTCTGCCTCCTATTGACAGGATCCATCCTCAACAACACACTGGCATCTCTCTGCCTCCTATTGACAGGATCCATCCTCAACAACACACTGGCATCTCTCTGCCTCCTATTGACAGAATCCATCCTCAACAACACACTGGCATCTCTCTGCCTCCTATTGACATTGGATCCATCCTCAACAACACACTGGCATCTCTCTGCCTCCATCCATCCTCAACAACACACTGGCATCTCTCTACCTCCTATTGACAGGATCCATCCTCAACAACACACTGGCATCTCTCTGCCTCCTATTGACAGGATCCATCCTCAACAACACACTGGCATCTCTCTGCCTCCTATTGACAGGATCCATCCTCAACAACACACTGGCATCTCTCTGCCTCCTATTGACAGGATCCATCCTCAACAACACACTGGCATCTCTCTGCCTCCTATTGACAGGATCCATCCTCAACAACACACACACTGGCATCTCTCTGCCTCCTATTGACAGGATCCATCCTCAACAACACACTGGCATCTCTCTGCCTCCTATTGACAGGATCCATCCTCAACAACACACTGGCATCTCTCTGCCTCCTATTGACAGGATCCATCCTCAACAACACACTGGCATCTCTCTGCCTCCTATTGACAGGATCCATCCTCAACAACACACTGGCATCTCTCTGCCTCCTATTGACAGAATCCATCCTCAACAACACACTGGCATCTCTCTGCCTCCTATTGACAGGGATCCATCCTCAACAACACACTGGCATCTCTCTGCCTCCTATTGACAGGATCCATCCTCAACAACACACTGGCATCTCTCTGCCTCCTATTGACAGGATCCATCCTCAACAACACACTGGCATCTCTCTCAACAACACACTGGCATCCTCCTATTGACAGGATCCATCCTCAACAACACACTGGCATCTCTCTGCCTCCTATTGACAGGATCCATCCTCAACAACACACTGGCATCTCTCTACCTCCTATTGACAGGATCCATCCTCAACAACACACTGGCATCTCTCTGCCTCCTATTGACAGGATCCATCCTCAACAACACACTGGCATCTCTCTGCCTCCTATTGACAGGATCCATCCTCAACAACACACTGGCATCTCTCTGCCTCCTATTGACAGGATCCATCCTCAACAACACACTGGCATCTCTCTGCCTCCTATTGACAGGATCCATCCTCAACAACACACTGGCATCTCTCTGCCTCCTATTGACAGGATCCATCCTCAACAACACACTGGCATCTCTCTGCCTCCTATTGACAGGATCCATCCTCAACAACACACTGGCATCTCTCTGCCTCCTATTGACAGGATCCATCCTCAACAACACACTGGCATCTCTCTGCCTCCTATTGACAGGATCCATCCTCAACAACACACTGGCATCTCTCTGCCTCCTATTGACAGGATCCATCCTCAACAACACACTGGCATCTCTCTGCCTCCTATTGACAGGATCCATCCTCAACAACACACTGGCATCTCTCTGCCTCCTATTGACAGAATCCATCCTCAACAACACACTGGCATCTCTCTGCCTCCTATTGACAGGATCCATCCTCAACAACACACTGGCATCTCTCTGCCTCCTATTGACAGGATCCATCCTCAACAACACACTGGCATCTCTCTGCCTCCTATTGACAGGATCCATCCTCAACAACACACTGGCATCTCTCTGCCTCCTATTGACAGGATCCATCCTCAACAACACACTGGCATCTCTCTGCCTCCTATTGACAGGATCCATCCTCAACAACACACTGGCATCTCTCTGCCTCCTATTGACAGGATCCATCCTCAACAACACACTGGCATCTCTCTGCCTCCTATTGACAGGATCCATCCTCAACAACACACTGGCATCTCTCTGCCTCCTATTGACAGGATCCATCCTCAACAACACACTGGCATCTCTCTGCCTCCTATTGACAGGATCCATCCTCAACAACACACTGGCATCTCTCTGCCTCCTATTGACAGGATCCATCCTCAACAACACACTGGCATCTCTCTGGCATCTCTCTGCCTCCTATTGACAGGATCCATCCTCAACAACACACTGGCATCTCTCTGCCTCCTATTGACAGGATCCATCCTCAACAACACACTGGCATCTCTCTGCCTCCTATTGACAGGATCCATCCTCAACAACACACTGGCATCTCTCTGCCTCCTATTGACAGGATCCATCCTCAACAACACACTGGCATCTCTCTGCCTCCTATTGACAGGATCCATCCTCAACAACACACTGGCATCTCTCTGCCTCCTATTGACAGGATCCATCCTCAACAACACACTGGCATCTCTCTGCCTCCTATTGACAGGATCCATCCTCAACAACACACTGGCATCTCTCTGCCTCCTATTGACAGGATCCATCCTCAACAACACACTGGCATCTCTCTGCCTCCTATTGACAGGATCCATCCTCAACAACACACTGGCATCTCTCTGCCTCCTATTGACAGGATCCATCCTCAACAACACACTGACATCTCTCTGCCTCCTATTGACAGGATCCATCCTCAACAACACACTGGCATCTCTCTGCCTCCCATTGACAGGATCCATCCTCAACAACACACTGGCATCTCTCTACCTCCTATTGACAGGATCCATCCTCAACAACACACTGGCATCTCTCTGCCTCCTATTGACAGGATCCATCCTCAACAACACACTGGCATCTCTCTGCCTCCTATTGACAGGATCCATCCTCAACAACACACTGGCATCTCTCTGCCTCCTATTGACATAAATCCATCCTCAACAACACACTGGCATCTCTCTGCCTCCTATTGACAGGATCCATCCTCAACAACACACTGGCATCTCTCTGCCTCCTATTGACATAAATCCATCCTCAACAACACACTGGCATCTCTCTGCCTCCCATTGACAGAATCCATCCTCAACAACACACTGTTATCTCTCTGCCTCCTATTGACAGGATCCATCCTCAACAACACACTGGCATCTCTCTGCCTCCTATTGACAGGATCCATCCTCAACAACACACTGGCATCTCTCTGCCTCCTATTGACAGAATCCATCCTCAACAACACACTGGCATCTCTCTGCCTCCTATTGACAGAATCCATCCTCAACAACACACTGGCATCTCTCTGCCTCCTATTGACAGGATCCATCCTCAACAACACACTGGCATCTCTCTGCCTCCTATTGACAGGATCCATCCTCAACAACACAATGGCATCTCTCTGCCTCCTATTGACAGGATCCATCCTCAACAACACACTGGCATCTCTCTGCCTCCTATTGACAGGATCCATCCTCAACAACACACTGGCATCTCTCTGCCTCCTATTGACAGGATCCATCCTCAACAACACACTGGCATCTCTCTACCTCCTATTGACAGAATCCATCCTCAACAACACACTGGCATCTCTCTGCCTCCTATTGACAGTATCCATCCTCAACAACACACTGGCATCTCTCTGCCTCCTATTGACAGGATCCATCCTCAACAACACACTGGCATCTCTCTGCCTCCTATTGACAGGATCCATCCTCAACAACACACTGGCATCTCTCTGCCTCCTATTGACAGGATCCATCCTCAACAACACACTGGCATCTCTCTACCTCCTATTGACAGGATCCATCCTCAACAACACACTGGCATCTCTCTGCCTCCTATTGACAGGATCCATCCTCAACAACACACTGGCATCTCTCTGCCTCCTATTGACAGAATCCATCCTCAACAACACACTGGCATCTCTCTGCCTCCTATTGACAGGATCCATCCTCAACAACACACTGGCATCTCTCTGCCTCCTATTGACAGGATCCATCTTCAACAACACAATGGCATCTCTCTGCCTCCTATTGACAGGATCCATCCTCAACAACACACTGGCATCTCTCTGCCTCCTATTGACAGGATCCATCCTCAACAACACACTGGCATCTCTCTTCCTCCTATTGACAGGATCCATCCTCAACAACACACTGGCATCTCTCTACCTCCTATTGACAGTATCCATCCTCAACAACACACTGGCATCTCTCTGCCTCCTATTGACAGTATCCATCCTCAACAACACACTGGCATCTCTCTGCCTCCTATTGACAGGATCCATCCTCAACAACACACTGGCATCTCTCTGCCTCCTATTGACAGGATCCATCCTCAACAACACACTGACATCTCTCTGCCTCCTATTGACAGGATCCATCCTCAACAACACACTGGCATCTCTCTGCCTCCTATTGACAGGATCCATCCTCAACAACACACTGACATCTCTCTGCCTCCTATTGACAGGATCCATCCTCAACAACACACTGGCATCTCTCTGCCTCCTATTGACAGGATCCATCCTCAACAACACACTGGCATCTCTCTGCCTCCTATTGACATAATCCATCCTCAACAACACACTGGCATCTCTCTGCCTCCTATTGACAGGATCCATCCTCAACAACACACTGGCATCTCTCTACCTCCTATTGACAGTATCCATCCTCAACAACACACTGGCATCTCTCTGCCTCCTATTGACAGGATCCATCCTCAACAACACACTGGCATCTCTCTGCCTCCTATTGACAGGATCCATCCTCAACAACACACTGGCATCTCTCTGCCTCCTATTGACAGGATCCATCCTCAACAACACACTGGCATCTCTCTGCCTCCTATTGACAGGATCCATCCTCAACAACACACTGGCATCTCTCTGCCTCCTATTGACAGGATCCATCCTCAACAACACACTGGCATCTCTCTGCCTCCTATTGACAGGATCCATCCTCAACAACACACTGGCATCTCTCTGCCTCCTATTGACAGAATCCATCCTCAACAACACACTGGCATCTCTCTGCCTCCTATTGACAGGATCCATCCTCAACAACACAATGGCATCTCTCTGCCTCCTATTGACAGGATCCATCCACAACAACACACTGGCATCTCTCTGCCTCCTATTGACAGGATCCATCCTCAACAACACACTGGCATCTCTCTGCCTCCTATTGACAGGATCCATCCTCAACAACACACTGGCATCTCTCTACCTCCTATTGACAGAATCCATCCTCAACAACACACTGGCATCTCTCTGCCTCCTATTGACAGTATCCATCCTCAACAACACACTGGCATCTCTCTGCCTCCTTTTGACAGGATCCATCCTCAACAACACACTGGCATCTCTCTGCCTCCTATTGACAGGATCCATCCTCAACAACACACATTCATCTCTCTGCCTCCTATTGACAGGATCCATCCTCAACAACACACTGGCATCTCTCTGCCTCCTATTGACATAATCCATCCTCAACAACACACTGGCATCTCTCTGCCTCCTATTGACAGGATCCATCCTCAACAACACACTGGCATCTATCTGCCTCCTATTGACAGGATCCATCCTCAACAACACACTGGCATCTCTCTGCCTCCTATTGACAGGATCCATCCTCAACAACACACTGGCATCTCTCTGCCTCCTATTGACAGGATCCATCCTCAACAACACACTGGCATCTCTCTGCCTCCTATTGACAGGATCCATCCTCAACAACACACTGGCATCTCTCTGCCTCCTATTGACAGGATCCATCCTCAACAACACACTGGCATCTCTCTGCCTCCTATTGACAGGATCCATCCTCAACAACACACTGGCATCTCTCTGCCTCCTATTGACAGGATCCATCCTCAACAACACACTGGCATCTCTCTGCCTCCTATTGACAGAATCCATCCTCAACAACACACTGGCATCTCTCTGCCTCCTATTGACAGGATCCATCCTCAACAACACACTGGCATCTCTCTGCCTCCTATTGACATAAATCCATCCTCAACAACACACTGGCATCTCTCTGCCTGCTATTGACAGAATCCATCCTCAACAACACACTGGCATCTCTCTGCCTCCTATTGACAGTATACATCCTCAACAACACACTGGCATCTCTCTGCCTCCTATTGACAGGATCCATCCTCAACAACACACTGGCATCTCTCTACCTCCTATTGACAGAATCCATCCTCAACAACACACTGGCATCTCTCTGCCTCCTATTGACAGGATCCATCCTCAACAACACACTGGCATCTCTCTGCCTCCTATTGACATGATCCATCCTCAACAACACACTGGCATCTCTCTGCCTCCTATTGACAGAATCCATCCTCAACAACACACTGGCATCTCTCTGCCTCCTATTGACAGGATCCATCCTCAACAACACACTGGCATCTCTCTGCCTCCTATTGACAGAATCCATCCTCAATAACACACTGGCATCTCTCTGCCTCCTATTGACAGGATCCATCCTCAACAACACACTGGCATCTCTCTGCCTCCTATTGACAGGATCCATCCTCAACAACACACTGGCATCTCTCTGCCTCCTATTGACAGGATCCATCCTCAACAACACACTGGCATCTTTCTGCCTCCTATTGACAGAATCCATCCTCAACAACACACTGGCATCTCTCTACCTCCTATTGACAGGATCCATCCTCAACAACACACTGGCATCTCTCTGCCTCCTATTGACAGGATCCATCCTCAACAACACACTGGCATCTCTCTGCCTCCTATTGACAGGATCCATCCTCAACAACACACTGGCATCTCTCTGCCTCCTATTGACAGGATCCATCCTCAACAACTCACTGGCATCTCTCTGCCTCCTATTGACAGGATCCATCCTCAACAACACACTGGCATCTCTCTGCCTCCTATTGACAGGATCCATCCTCAACAACACACTGGCATCTCTCTGCCTCCTATTGACAGGATCCATCCTCAACAATACACTGGCATCTCTCTGCCTCCTATTGACAGGATCCATCCTCAACAACACACTGGCATCTCTCTGCCTCCTATTGACATAAATCCATCCTCAACAACACACTGGCATCTCTCTGCCTCCTATTGACAGGATCCATCCTCAACAACACACTGGCATCTCTCTGCCTCCTATTGACAGGATCCATCCTCAACAACACACTGGCATCTCTCTGCCTCCTATTGACAGGATCCATCCTCAACAACACACTGGCATCTCTCTGCCTCCTATTGACAGGATCCATCCTCAACAACACACCTCAAAAATATTCCTTTGTCAAAAAAAAAATCTAGAAAAAAATGAAAATTATAAAACATGATCTTGAGTCACATGTGGGTTCTATTCACCGATATAATAAAACGTGTCATTGAAAATGGTTAAATGGCCTGTATGGAGCCAGGCTGTGGCTGTGTGGAACCAACCATATGGCAGTATTCACATCTCCTGGTTTTATACATGTTTCCTTTGACATCAATAACGCGCCGGGTATCCAGTGGAGTCTGGATCGCGTCCAAAACAATTATAAAGTTGCCGTGGAAACGGCGGCCGTGAGCCAGCGAGAGGCATGCTGTCTCCGCTCAGACACCCACACGGAGAAAAGTCACAGCTAACAAAGACTATGACAAGAGAACAGAGAGAGAGAGAGATGGGGGGGAGAATGAGAGGGAGGGAGAGAGAGAGAACGAAGGAAGAAAGGGAGAAAGAAAGAGAGACAGAGATGGAGGGAAGGAATCAAGGAAGCAAGGAAGCAAGGAAGAAAGAAAGAAAGAAAGAAAGAAAGAAAGAAAGAAAGAAAGAAAGAAAGAAAGAAAGAAAGAAAGAAAGAAAGAAAGAAAGAACGAAAGAAAGAAAGAAAGAAAGAAAGGAAGGAAGGAAGGAAGGAAGGAAGGAAGGAAGGAAGGAAGGAAGGAGGAAAGTCACAGCTAACAAATAGAATGAAAGGAGAGCAGAGAGAGAGAGAGAGAGAGAGAGAGGGAAGGAGGGAGAGAGAGAGAGAGAGAGGGAAGGAGGGAGGGAGAGATGGGTAGAGGGAGGGATGGATGGAGGGAGATAAATATTTTGCTCAAATATAAATATTCCTGATGCATGTGTGTGGTTTAGTTAGATTACTTGTTAGATATTACTGCAATGTCGGAACTAGAAACACAAGCATTTTCCTACACTTGCATCTGCTAACCATGTTTATGTGACCAATGCAACTTGATTTGATTTGACACTGTACACTCGCACTGTGTAAAATGGCCTGTTTCCAAATGTATAGTCAGAATATATTTAATAATCATAAAAAGTAGTAACTCGGTATTGAGAAGTGATGATGAAAAGAGAGCTGGATCGCTCTTGATTTTAAAAACTTCTCAAAAAGAATGTTACACTATACATTTAATGGAGTCTATATGCATACAACTCATGTCATCAATTACATATCAATTACATATCCGAGTGTTTAACCTTTTACCACAGTGGGCTAAATCAGGGCCACACAGAGTGTTTAACCTTTCACCACAGTGGGCTAAATCAGGGTCACACAGAGTGTTTAACCTTTTACCACAGTGGGCTAAATCAGGGTCAGATAGAGTGTTTAACCTTTTACCACAGTGGGCTAAATCAGGGTCACACAGAGTGTTTAACCTTTTACCACACTGGGCTAAATCAGGGTCACACAGAGTGTTTAACCTTTTACCACAGTGGGCTAAATCAGGGTCACACAGAGTGTTTAACCTTTTACCACAGTGGGCTAAATCAGGGCCACACAGAGTGTTTAACCTTTTACCACAGTGGGCTAAATCAGGGTCACACAGAGTGTTTAACCTTTTACCACAGTGGGCTAAATCAGGGTCACACAGAGTGTTTAACCTTTTACCACAGTGGGCTAAATCAGGGTCACACAGAATGTTTAACCTTTTACCACAGTGGGCTAAATCAGGGTCACACAGAGTGTTTAACCTTTTACCACAGTGGGCTAAATCAGGGTCACACAGAGTGTTTAACCTTTTACCACAGTGGGCTAAATCAGGGTCACACAGAGTGTTTAACCTTTTACCACAGTGGGCTAAATCAGGGTCACACAGAGTGTTTAACCTTTTACCACAGTGGGCTAAATCAGGGTCACACAGAGTGTTTAACCTTTTACCACAGTGGGCTAAATCAGGGTCACACAGAGTGTTTAACTTTTTACCACAGTGGGCTAAATCAGGGCCACACAGAGTGTTTAACCTTTCACCACAGTGGGCTAAATCAGGGCCACACAGAGTGTTTAACCTTTCACCACAGTGGGCTAAATGTTGTCAAATGAGATTTAAACACCTGTTATATTTCAAAACCCCCACAATAAGACAATACATTTGGAGGAGGTTTAATATCCTGACCTAGTGAGATATACATGGAGGAGGTTTAATACCCTGACCTAGTGAGATATACATGGAGGTTTAATATCCTGCCCTAGTGAGATATACATGGAGGAGGTTTAATATCCTGACCTAGTGAGATATACATGGAGGTGGTTTAATATCCTGACCTAGTGAGATATACATGGAGGAGGTTTAATATCCTGACCTAGTGAGATATACATGGAGGAGGCTCATTCTAGTCATATTTACTACTTTCTTATGTCATTCTCACTGGCACCAAAAGTTTAAAACGTGTTGATCAGGGACAGAATGCAGTCGGACCATCAAATAACTGGCATGTAAATTACTCTTACAGAATTTCCACGTGGACGAGGATATTTGAAATCTAATCAAAGCCTATTGGTTGGCAACTTGTTTAGAACTAGGACAGAGTCATTTATAACGGACTTTTTCCAACATAACGTAGGTACAGCAGATCCCCTAATTGTCCGGATATTAGTCATCCTAATCAGAAATGTTTTTTACATGGACAATACATTGGAGATAATATAAGACAAGAACTGGAAACAATAGAATACTATTGTAAGGGATATCCTCATCTTCTTCCGAAGAGGAGAGGCGAGAAGGATCGGAGGACCAATATGCGGCGTGGTAAGTGTCCATAGTTCTTTTAATAAGAAATACTACACATGATCACGACTGAAATACAAAAACAATAAATGTGGAACGAACGAAACCCAAAACAGTCCCGTGTGGCACAAACACTGACACAGGAAACAAACCTAAGTATGATTCTCAATCAGAGAGAACTAATGACACCTGCCTCTGATTGAGAACCATACTAGGCCGAAACATAGAAATCCCCAAATCATAGACAAACAAACATAGACGGCCCACCCCAACTCACGCCCTGAACATACTAAATAATGACAAAACAAAGGAAATAAAGGTCAGAACCTGACAACTATGAAATATCTGGGAAACCAGGTCTGGTCTTCATAGCTAACTTTGAAAAGGTTTTTGATGAAGTACAACTGGAATATATATATATATATATATATATATATATATATATATATATATATATATATATATATATACACTACTATTCAAAAGTTTTAGGTCACTTAGAAATGTCCTTGTTTTTGAAAGAAAAGTAAAAAAAAATTGTACAATAAAATAACATTTAATTGATCAGAAATACAGTGTAGACATTGTTAAAATCTCTTAAAGATTGGCCTTTTTTTTCAATATTCACCTAAAATGACATACTCAAATATAACTGTCTGTAGCTCAGTCCCTGAATCGAGGATATGTCACAACCTGATCTGTTTCACCTGTCCATTGCAGGATTATTTGATGAAAGCAAAGTTTGAAGTACACAATTATTATTTCAATTAAATATCATTAATTATAACCTTGTCAACCTTGTCAACGCCTTGACTGTATTTCCTATTCATTATGCAACTAATTTCATGTATGTTTTCTTGGAAAACAAGGACATTTCTAAGTGACCCCAAACTTTTGAACGGTAGTGTAAATGCCCATCTCTTAACCCATCTCTTATAAAATGGGTTAAAGTGACCCTAGATGTAAAATAGTAAATAATGCCTACTTCTCAGAAATTATGAAACTGTCAAGAAGAGTAAAACAAGGTTGTCCACTATCGGCATATCTATTTATTATTGCCATCAAAATTGTAGCTATTAAAATCAGATCCAACAGCAATATAATTGGATTAGAAATCCAGGGTTTAAAAATAAAGGTTTCATTGTACGCTGATAATTCAGGCGGGACAGTCGCGTCCCACCTGGCCAAAATGGGAAAATGCAGAGCGCCAAATAAAAAAAATACAATAAAATCTAACTTTCATTAAATCACACATGTAAGATACCAAATTAAAGCTACACTCATTGTGAATTCAGCCTGTCAGATTTCAAAAAGGCTTGTCGGCGAAGGCATAAGATGCTATTATCTGATGATAGCACAACAGTAAACAAAGAGAGTAGCATATTTCAACCCTGCATGCGCAACACAAAACACAGAAATAAAATATAACTCATGCCTTACCTTTGACGAGCTTCTTTTGTTGGCACTCCAATATGTGCCATAAACATCACAGATGGTCCTTTTGTTCGATTAATTCCGTCCATATATATCCAAAATGTCCATTTATTTTGCGCGTTTGATCCAGAAAAACACAGCTTCCAATTAGCGCAACGTCACTACAAAATATCTCACAAGTTACCTGTAAACTTTGCCAAAATATTTCAAACTACTTTTGTAATACAACTTTAGGTATTTTTAAACCTTAATAATCGATCAAATTGAAGACGGGACTTTCTGTGTTCAATACAGGAAGACAACAAACTGACGCTACTTTTCGAGTCACGCGCCTCTCTCAAACAGTCCACTTCAAATCACACTCATTCAAGATGGCCGTACTTCTTCATTACACAAAGGAATAACCTCAACCAATTTCTAAAGACTGGTGACATCCAGTGGAAGCGGTAAGAACTGCAAACAAGTCCCGGAGAAATCTAGTTTCCCAATGAAATCTCATTGAATAGACAGTCACCTCAAAGAAAAAATAATATGAATGGTTTATCCTCTGGGTTTTGCCTGCTACATAAGTTCTGTTATACTCACAGACATGATTCTAACAGTTTTAGAAATTAGACATTTAGAGTGTTTTCTATCCAAATCTACTAATAATATGCATATCTTATATTCTGGGGATGAGTAGCAGGAAGTTGAAATTGGGCACAGTATTTATCCAAAATAATTTATCCCGAAGAAGTTTTAAACATACTTTTTCTAACCTCTCTGATTAAAACCAAATAATGATCAGTGTATTACAGTGTATTATCAGTGTATATTACGTATTGGATCACTAAAAAATATAACTTTACCGTGTAGTTTACCAATAAAATGGTCGGATGTGGACAGACTCGGTATTCATATCCTGAAAGAAAGAAATGATCTCACTACAATACATTTTTATAGAAAGTTAGCAAAAGATAAGATCTTGCTATCATGGAAAGGAAAATACCGGTCTATTTGTGGTCAAATCACCATGATGAACTCTCTAGTCACAGTTTACCTATTTGCTTATGGTTTTGCCTACAGGTAGCAACTTTTTATTTTTTATTACATGAGCAAAAAATGTTAAATTTTCCTTGGGAACGGCAAGACAGACAAAATTAAACTATTTATATAATGAATATGAATTCAGAGGGTAGAAATTATTAAATATTAATGCATTAGACCTCTCACTAAAGCCTTCAGTCATACAAAAGTTATACTTAAATCTGAACTGATCTTTAATTTGTTCAACTTTTTATTCCCATATTATCAATTATCAATTGAGAGCAAATTCAGAGCAATAGAGCACATGCAAATGATTTGATGTACAGCACATCACAAATATATGGACATACATACACACATCAAATGGGCTACATCACATGTATACGACCCATATTAAGGGTTTCCTCAGTAACGAAGATGTCCCTTCTTCTCCTTGACTGAATTCGTTCTAAATGTATAGTCTGTTGTTACTATCCTTGTGAGGCAATCCAGTTGTGCATTGGTCAGTCTGTTTCTCTGTTTTTGATTCACAATGTTCATAGTTGAAAATGTTGCTTTGTTGTTACTATCCTTGTGAGGCAATCCAGTTGTGCATTGGTCAGTCTGTTTCTCTGTTTTTGATTCACAATGTTCATAGTTGAAAATGTTGCTTCACATGAATAAGTGCTAACGAAAAATGATGTCACCTCTTGTACACACTGCTTCAGAAGTGGATACTCTGTCTGACACTGCTTCAGAAGTGGATACTCTGTCTGACACAAGGCAGAAGTGGATACTCTGTCTGACACAAGGCTCCAGAAATGGGTAACACCTGATCTTAGTTCACCTTGCAATGTGTCATTTGCCGGGCAGCTCCACTATCTCACTCTCTATTCCAGCACGGTCAGGACAGAGGGCTGTGATGACTGGGGTCAGAGATGACACTATCTCACTCTCTATTCCAGCACGGTCAGGACAGAGGGCTGTGATGACTGGGGGGTCAGAGAGGACACTGGCACATGAAAATGGGTCTCAATGAAGTTGAAAAACTCCTTGTACTCCATGATATCCTTGAATCTTGACTCAAACTCCAACTTCAACTCTTCCATCACACACACAAATGCATCATAGCTAAAATGTATGTCTGTCTGGAGGTGGTGACTGATCTGAGTTTGGGGAAATGAACAAACTGTCTGTCAGGTATGAACAGTGTGGTGATTTTAGTTTGAAATGCTGTGACCGCACATAGCATTTTGCCCAGAGTTGTAGCTTTCCCTTGGAGCTGGAGATTCACCATGTTCAGGTGGCAGGTGATGTCCATTAATAAAGCCAGCTTTTATATCCACTGTGGATCGTCCTTCTCTAGCTCCTCTCTCCCCTGGCTTGCAGCAAATTCACAGATTTGAGGGAGGAGAGAGAGAAATCTTTCCAAAAACATGAGACAGCCATCTCACCTCATTGTGAAATATCAAGTCGTTGTATTCTGTCTGGTATTCCTCTAGCAACTGACGGAATTGCCGGTGATTCAGTGCCCTCGCAATAATAATGTTCACAACATGCACAACTTGCTTGTTGCATCACAAGTGCTTCCTGTTGAATGATACAATGGAACATAACACATTTGGGAATATCCTCTCTCTTTCTCATCAGGCCTATGAGTCCCTTCTCCCTTCCCCCGCGTGTTTGGGGCAATGCCAGATTTGACCAATCAATATTATTATCAGCAAAAAATGTAACAAAGGCTATCAGAATATCCTCTCCTCGTGTTTGTCCCTGAAGGGCCTGTAAACATAAAAGTTCCTCTCTGAATGGCTCATTTTGAGGGAAGAGGACCCAAACACATGATTGGACAACGTCCCTTACATCAGTGCTTTCATCATGCTCAATACTGAAACACGGCGCCACTGATATGTCAGTAATCATTTGCTTACCGATGCCCTCTCCGATGTCTTCTATCCGTCTTGCTATGGTCGAGTCTGAGAGTTGCAGTCGCTTAATTTGCTTTAAAATAGCTTCCTTGTTTGTGAAACCAGCAAACAATATTTTGGCTGAGGCCAAAAAACATTATTTGACAATCTCCGCGTCTGTGAAGGCCTTCTTGTTTCCCGCGAGTATCGAAAGCAATCTCGTATGTCGTTTTCTCTGCAACAGTGCTATATGTACTTTGAGTTGTGCTATTTTGCTGTTTCTGAGGTTGCTTTGTGGTGGATGTTTTGTCGAGGTGGACACAGTGTGACTGGACATGTCGCTCTTTATTTGCTCGTTTAAAACAGACTGTCATTAGGCAAATAAGACTAAGTGAACTCTTCCCATCATGCAGTACAAAAAAAAAATACTTGTCTGTCCATTTCTCCTGGAACTTTCTGTGTTCTTCTTGAATCAACCGTAACCTTCTCTTAGCCGTTAGCTACGATATCCAGCTGCATTTCCTCAACACATCTTCCTGATTTCCCTGGTTCTCTGGTGGTTGTACGTTCATATCTGTCACGTTGTTCTCAAGCTCTTCCCCCTCATTTTCATTGTCAATAGATTTACTTTTAGTTTTTACAATAAATCGATCCGTGTCGACCAGACTGCAAAATTAGCTAGTAGCACACCGATATGTGTCGGTCGCTGCAGCTGAGCAGTTGCGTTCTATTTTGGCCTTTCTGTTCAACAGCAGCGCTATGCTGCCATCTTTCTGCCATCCAGTGAACAATAGATACATTAATTGAAATGATTCAGGCCTGCATGAAACACATTGAATTGAAATTGTATCATTGTTATGTATGATGAATGGAAAATAGGGAAATCACCGCGAGCCACAAATGAAGGGCAGCAATGAGTGCCACTGGTGTAGAGCAAGACACAGCAGATCTGCATCACATCCGGACGTGATTGGGAGTCCCGTAGGGTGGCGCGCAACTGACCCAGCGTTGTCCGGGTTTAGCCGGTGTAGATTGTCATTGTAAATAAGAATTTGTTCTTAAAACTGACTTGCCTAGTTAAATAAAGGGTAAATATATATATTTTTTTATCTCCGGTTTTCGTCAGTCATCCGAGAAAGTGGTCCAAGGTAATATCCTCAGTAACTACTGCAGAGGAGCCCAATCTCGTGAAGCAGTCTGGATTATACATCTCATCAGTTAGAATTGCTGAATATAAAACAGCCTGTAGTCTTGAAGGCTCCTTAGCCAGTGAGAGACCTTCTTTTTTAAGACCCTGTCTTCCTCTAGTAGTTCAATGATCAGGTCTTTTTGAGGCGACCAGTTGTTTATACTTTAAGTGTATAAATCCGTAAATTATTTTTCATCCCTTCGTGGTGAACATGTCACACGTCTCAAGTGTTATTACAAGTATAAAACCCAAAAGTGATGTAATTTAAATAATTTAATTCAATCTTTCAGCTTCCTACTTCCTTTACTTTGTGATGAAACCCTGTGCCACAATGATTTATAACCTAACGCTACATACTGTATGCTACTGTAATGTATTGTAGCCTAATGCTACATACTGTATGCTACTGTAATGTATTGTAACCTAACGGTACAGACTGTATGCTACTGTAATGTATTGTAGCCTAATGCTACATACTGTATGGTACTGCAATGTATTGTAGCCTAATGCTACATAATGTATGCTACTGCAATGTATTGTAGCCTGATGCTACATACTGTATGGTACTGCAATGTATTGTAGCCTAATGCTACATACTGTATGGTACTGCAATGTATTGTAGCCTAATGATACATACTGTATGCTACTGCAATGTATTGTAGCCTAATGCTACATACTGTATGCCACTGCACTGTATTGTAGCCTAATGCAACATACTGTAATCAAATCAAATTTTATTTGTCACATACACATGGTTAGCAGATGTTAATGCGAGTGTAGCGAAATGCTTGTGCTTCTAGTTCCGACAATGCAGTAACAACAAGTAATCTAACTAACAATTCCAAAACTACTGTCTTGTACACAGTGTAAGGGGATAAAGAATATGTACATAAGGATATATGAATGAGTGATGGTACAGAGCAGCATAGGCAAGATACAGTAGATGGTATCGAGTACAGTATGTACAAATGAGATGAGTATGTAAACAAAGTGGCATAGTTTAAAGTGGCTAGTGATACATGTATTACATAAGGATACAGTCGATGATATAGAGTACAGTATATACGTATGCATATGAGATGAATAATGTAGGGTAAGTAACATTATATAAGGTAGCATTGTTTAAAGTGGCTAGTGATATATTTACATCATTTCCCATCAATTCCCATTATTAAAGTGGCTGGAGTTGAGTCAGTGTCAGTGTGTTGGCAGCAGCCACTCAGTGTTAGTGGTGGCTGTTTAACAGTCTGATGGCCTTGAGATAGAAGCTGTTTTTCAGTCTCTCGGTCCCAGCTTTGATGCACCTGTACTGACCTCGCCTTCTGGATGATAGCGGGGTGAACAGGCAGTGGCTCGGGTGGTTGATGTCCTTGATGATCTTTATGGCATTCCTGTGACATCGGGTGGTGTAGGTGTCCTGGAGGGCAGGTAGTTTGCCCCCGGTGATGCGTTGTGCAGACCTCACTACCCTCTGGAGAGCCTTACGGTTGAGGGCGGTGCAGTTGCCATACCAGGCGGTGATACAGCCCGCCAGGATGCTCTCGATTGTGCATCTGTAGAAGTTTGTGAGTGCTTTTGGTGACAAGCCAAATTTCTTCAGCCTCCTGAGGTTGAAGAGGCGCTGCTGCGCCTTCTTCACGATGCTGTCTGTGTGAGTGGACCAATTCAGTTTGTCTGTGATGTGTATGCCGAGGAACTTAAAACTTGCTACCCTCTCCACTACTGTTCCATCAATGTGGATAGGGGGGTGTTCCCTCTGCTGTTTCCTGAAGTCCACAATCATCTCCTTAGTTTTGTTGACGTTGAGTGTGAGGTTATTTTCCTGACACCACACTCCGAGGGCCCTCACCTCCTCCCTGTAGGCCGTCTCGTCGTTGTTGGTAATCAAGCCTACCACTGTTGTGTCGTCCGCAAACTTGATGATTGAGTTGGAGGCGTGCGTGGCCACGCAGTCGTGGGTGAACAGGGAGTACAGGAGAGGGCTCAGAACGCACCCTTGTGGGGCCCCAGTGTTGAGGATCAGCGGGGAGGAGATGTTGTTGCCTACCCTCACCACCTGAGGGCGGCCCGTCAGGAAGTCCAGTACCCAGTTGCACAGGGCGGGGTCGAGACCCAGGGTCTCGAGCTTGATGACGAGCTTGGAGGGTACTATGGTGTTGAATATGGTCCTTGACTAGTCTCTCAAAGCACTTCATGATGACGGATGTGAGTGCTACGGGGCGGTAGTCGTTTAGCTCAGTTACCTTAGCTTTCTTGGGAACAGGAACAACGGTGGCCCTCTTGAAGCATGTGGGAACAGCAGACTGGTATAGGGATTGATTGAATATCTCCGTAAACACACCGGCCAGCTGGTCTGCGCATGCTCTGAGGGCGCGGCTGGGGATGCCGTCTGGGCCTGCAGCCTTGCGAGGGTTAACACGTTTAAATGTCTTACTCACCTCGGCTGCAGTGAAGGAGAGACCGTATGGTACTGCAATGTATTGTAGCCTAATGCAACATACTGTATGGTACTGCAATGTATTGTAGCCTAATGCTACATACTGTATGCTACTGCAATGTATTGTAGCCTAATGCTACATACTGTATGGTACTGCAATGTATTGTAGCCTAATGCAACATACTGTATGGTACTGCAATGTATTGCAGCCTAATGCTACATACTGTATGCTACTGGAATATATTGTAGCCTAATGCAACATACTGTATGGTACTGCAATGTATTGTAGCCTAATGCTACATACTGTATTCTACTGTAATGTATTCTAACGCCATGCTACATACTGTATGGTACTGTAATGTATTGTAGCCTAATGCTACATACTGTATGGTACTGTAATGTATTGTAGCCTAATGCTACATACTGTATGCTACTGTAATGTATTCTAACGCCATGCTACATACTGTATGCTACTGTAATGTATTCTAACGCCATGCTACATACTGTATTCTACTGTAATGTATTCTAATGCCATGCTGCATACTGTATGCTACTGTAATGTATTGTAACCTAATGCTACATACTGTATGCTACTGTAATGTATTGTAACCTAACGGTACATACTGTATGGTGCTGTATGGGACTGTAATGTATTCTAATATTTTGCTAAGCTAATGAACAGGAGGCTGAGATGAGAGCAGAGCAGAGCAGGGTAACTTAATGGACATGTTTTTACATTCTTCTCTCCTCATTATGGAACAATATGACAACACCCTAGTTAGGAGGAACACGACAGATTACCCACAGTAGGACAGAGCGTCACCTTATCCTTCTGGACCTCTCAAGGGGAAAAGGGCCTCCATCTTAAGCAGCCAGACCACAGGGCCTGGACCGTCGCGTTTATAATGGCAAGAACTGGAAACTAATACAATAGGGAAGTTAGTACCTTCTGTGGTGGAAAAAAAACTACTCAGAAGGCAGTCCGATCTCAATCCACATTAAAGGCTTTATTACAAGCATACATGCAAGGCAAAATCAATTCCACTCGCTCTTTGTTCTCACAGGCATGTTATACAGACAGAGGATGGAAGGGGTGTTTCACATGCCCTTCAAATGAGTCCGGTACTTCTGCTTATCACCATAGATTGAGGGCTAACAGGAACCATGAAAGATTGTTTGACAGAAAGTTAGACTGGCGAAGTTGAGAAACAGTTGGAAAACAGACAGGATAAAATTAGATATCAGGGAATAAATCAACCTTAAGTCCATATAAAACAACAAATGAAATGTCCTCTTCGAAACCTTTTTAGGGAATAGGACCTGTAATCTAGTACAGAAATTGAGACAGGATAGCACAAGCATTCTCAGAAGAAACCTTAGACTCAGAAGAAGATGTAAGACTTAAGTGTCAAAATTGACAACAAATTGTAAATAGGATAATTTTGGTAATGAGGTCAGACTCATCCAATACAAGATCTGGAAGTGAGTGCATCACATAGGTACGGACGGGTATGGTTGGGTACGGATGGGTATGGTTGGGTATGGATGGGTTGGGTATGGATGGGTATGGATGAGTATGGATGGGTATGGATGAGTATGGATGGGTTGGGTATGGATGGGTATGGATGGGGTGGGTATGGATGGTTTGGGTATGGATGGGTATGGATGGGTATGGATGGGTATGGATGGGTATGGATGGGTATGGATGGGTATGGATGGGTATGGATGTGTTGGGTATGGATGAGTATGGATGGGTATGGATGGGTTGGGTATGGATGGGTTGGGTATGGTTGGGTATGGATGGGTATGGATGGGTTGGATTTGAATGGGTTGGGTATAGATGGGTTGGGGATGGATGAGTATGGATGGGTATGGATGGGTTGGGTATGGATGTGTTGGGTATGGATGGGTTGGGTATGGTTGGGTATGGATGGGTATGGATGGGTTGGGTATGGATGGGTCGGGTATGGATGGGTATGGATGGGTCGGGTATGGTTGGGTCGGGTATGGATGGGTATGGATGGGTCGGGTATGGATGGGTATGGATGGGTATGGATGGGTTGGGTATGGATGGGTCGGGTATGGATGGGTATGGATGGGTTGGGTATGGTTGGGTATGGATGGGTTGGGTATGGATGGGTATGGATGGGTTGGGTATGGATGAGTATGGATGGGTATGGATGTGTTGGGTATGGATGGGTTGGGTATGGTTGGGTATGGATGGGTCGGGTATGGATGGGTTGGGTATGGATGGGTATGGATGGGTCGGTTATGGTTGGGTATGGATGGGTTGGGTATGGATGGGGAAGGATGGGTTGGGTATGGTTGGGTATGGATGGGTTGGGTATGGATGTGTTGGGTATGGATGGGTTGGGTATGGTTGGGTATGGATGGGTCGGGTATGGATGGGTTGGGTATGGTTGGGTATGGATGGGTTGGGTATGGATGGGTCGGGTATGGATGGGTATGGATGGGTATGGATGTGTTGGGTATGGATGGGTAGGGTATGGATGAGTATGGATGGGTATGGATGGGTAGGGTATGGATGAGTATGGATGGGTATGGATGGGTATGGATGGGTATGGATGTGTTGGGTATGGATGGGTTGGGTATGGTTGGGTATGGTTGGGTATGGATGGGTATGGATGGGTTGGTATGGATGGGTAGGGTATGGATGAGTAGGGTATGGATGTGTTCTTTATGGATCGGTATGGATGGGTATGGATGGGTATGGATGAGTATAGATGTGTTGGGTATGGATGAGTATGGATGGGTATGGATGGGTATGGATGGGTACGGTTGGGTTGGGTATGGATGGGTTGGGTATGGTTGGGTATGGATGGGTTGGGTATGGATGGGTCGGGTATGGATGGGTTGGGTATGGATGGGTATGGATGGGTTGGGTATGGATGAGTATGGATGGGTATGGATGGGTTGGGTATGGTTGGGTATGGATGGGTTGGGTATGGATGAGTATGGATGGGTATGGATGTGTTGGGTATGGATGGGTTGGGTATGGTTGGGTATGGATGGGTCGGGTATGGATGGGTTGGGTATGGTTGGGTATGGATGGGTTGGGTATGGATGGGTCGGGTATGGATGGGTATGGATGGGTATGGATGTGTTGGGTATGGATGGGTAGGGTATGGATGAGTATGGATGGGTATGGATGGGTAGGGTATGGATGAGTATGGATGGGTATGGATGGGTATGGATGGGTATTGATGTGTTGGGTATGGATGGGTACGGTTGGGTTGGGTATGGATGGGTTGGGTATGGTTGGGTATGGTTGGGTATGGATGGGTATGGATGGGTTGGGTATGGATGGGTAAGGTATGGATGAGTAGGGTATGGATGTGTTCGGTATGGATCGGTATGGATGGGTATGGATGGGTATGGATGGGTACGGTTGGGTTGGGTATGGATGGGTTGGGTATGGTTGGGTATGGATGGGTTGGGTATGGATGGGTCGGGTATGGATGGGTTGGGTATGGATGGGTCGGGTATGGATGGGTTGGGTATGGATGGGTATGTTTGGGTTGGGTATGGATGTGTTCGGTATGGATGAGTATGGATGGGTATGTTTGAGTATGGTTGGGTTGGGTATGGATGTGTTGGGTATGGATGAGTATGGATGTGTTGGGTATGGATGGGTTGGGTATGGATGGGTTGGGTATGGATGGGTATGGATGGGTTGGGTATGGATGGGTATGGATGTGTTGGGTATGGATGGGTATGGATGAGTATGGATGTGTTGGGTATGGATGGGTTGGGTTGGGTATGGATGAGTATGGATGGGTATGGATGGGTACGGTTGTGTTGGGTATGGATGAGTATGGATGGGTATGGATGGGTATGGATGGGTATGGATGTGTTGGGTATGGATGGGTACGGTTGGGTTGGGTATGGATGGGTTGGGTATGGTTGGGTATGGATGGGTTGGGTATGGATGTGTTGGGTATGGTTGGGTATGGATGTGTTGGGTATGGTTGGGTATGGATGGGTATGGATGGGTTGGGTATGGATGTGTTGGGTATGGATGGGTATGGATGGGTTGGGTATGGATGTGTTGGGTATGGTTGGGTATGGATGGGTTGGGTATGGATGTGTTGGGTATGGTTGGGTATGGATGGGTATGGATGGGTTGGGTATGGGTCGGGTATGGTTGGGTATAGATGGGTATGGATGGGTATGGATGGGTATGGATGGGTCGGGTATGGTTGGGTATGGATGGGTTGGGTATGGTTGGGTATGGATGGGTATGGATGGGTTGGGTATGGATGTGTTGGGTATGGTTGGGTATGGATGGGTATGGATGGGTTGGGTATGGGTCGGGTATGGTTGGGTATAGATGGGTATGGATGGGTATGGATGGGTATGGATGGGTCGGGTATGGTTGGGTATGGATGGGTTGGGTATGGTTGGGTATGGATGGGTTGGGTATGGATGGGTATGGATGGGTTGGGTATGGATGGGTTGGGTATGGTTGGGTATGGATGGGTTGGGTATGGTTGGGTATGGATGGGTTGGGTATGGATGTGTTGGGTATGGATGGGTTGGGTATGGTTGGGTATGGATGGGTTGGGTATGGATGGGTTGGGTATGGATGGGTTGGGTATGGTTGGGTATGGATGGGTTGGGTATGGATGGGTATGGTTGGGTTGGGTATGGATGGGTTGGGTATGGTTGGGTATGGATGGGTATGGATGGGTATGTTTGAGTATGGATGGGTTGGGTATGGATGAGTATGGATGGGTTGGGTATGGATGAGTATGGATGGGTTGGGTATGGATTGGTATGGATGGGTATGGATGGGTTGGGTATGGATGAGTATGGATGGGTTGGGTATGGATGAGTATGGATGGGTTGGGTATGGATTGGTATGGATGGGTATGGATGGGTTTTGTATGGATGGGTTGGTTATGGATGGGTTGGGTTCGGGTGGGTATGGAGGGGATGGGTATGGATGAGTTTGGATGGGTTGGGTATGGATCGTTTTGGATGGGTTGGGTATGGATGGGTATGGATGGGTTGGATTTGAATGGGTTGGGTATAGATGGGTTGGGGCTGGATGGGTTTGGATGGGTTGGGTATGGATGAGTTTGGATGGGTTGGGTATGGATGAGTTTGGATGGGTTGGGTATGGATGGGTATGGATGGGTTGGATTTGAATGGGTTGGGTATAGATGGGTTGGGGCTGGATGGGTTTGGGTTTGGATGGGTTGGGTATGGATTGGTATGAATCGGTTGGATTTGAATGGGTTGGGTATAAATGGGTTGGGTCTGGATGGGTATGGATGGGTTGGGTATGGATGGGTTGGGTATGGATGGGTTGGGTATTTTGGCTATGGATGGGTATGGTTGGGTATTGATGGGTTGGGTATGAATTGGTATGAATCGGTTGGATTTGAATGGGTTGGGTATAAATGGGTTGGGTCTGGATGGGTATGGATCGGTTGGGTATGGATGGGTTGGGTATGGATGGGTTGGGTATGGATGGGTTGGGTATTTTGGCTATGGATGGGTATGGATGGGTATGGATGGCTGTCCAGAAATAACAAGGTGTGTCCACCCATGTGGTCCACCCTCAGCTCTCCAGAGACAACAAGCTGTGGTCCAACCGTGTGGTCCACCCCCAGCTGTCCAGAGACAACAAGCTGTGGTCCACCCATGTGGTCCACCCTCAGCTCTCCAGAGACTACAAGCTGTGGTCCACCCGTGTGGTCCACCCTCAGCTGTCCAGAGACAACAAGCTGTGGTCCACCCGTGTGGTCCACCCTTAGCTGTCCAGAGACAACAAGCTGTGGTCCACCCGTGTGGTCCACCCCCAGCTCTCCAGAGACAACAAGCTGTGGTCCACCCGTGTGGTCCACCCTCAGCTGTCCAGAGACAACAAGCTGTGGTTCCCCCGTGTGGTCCACCCTCAGCTGTCCAGAAACAACAAGCTGTGGTCCACCCGTGTGGTCCACCCTCAGCTGTCCAGAGACAACAAGCTGTGGTTCCCCCGTGTGGTCCACCCTCAGCTGTCATGTGCTGTAGACATGTTGTCAAGGCTGCCCATCATAGGAGTGAAACTGTGCTTCCACAGAGTTGGTGCATACTTCTAACGTATTCAACAATATTGAGCAAGAATGCAAGGAATGGATTACATACATCCAATGTAGTACATGATGGCTGGCTGGATGGCTGGATGGATGGATGGCTGGATGGCTGGATGGCTGGATGGCTGGCTGGCTGGTTGGCTGGATGGCTGGATGACTGGATGGCTGGCTGGCTGGTTGGCTGGATGGCTGGATGGCTGGCTGGCTGGCTGGCTGGCTGGCTGGATGGCTGGATGGCTGGCTGGTTGGCTGGCTGGTTGGCTGTGACTGGTGTGGAGCAGCTAGCTCTTAAACGGCAATGCTGTTTGATTCTATTTAAATACATTTACTGAGTGATGATATTTTAAATCATTCACAGGCCACTTACACAACTTGGTGGATTCGTTGTTCAACAGCGTGGTGGGAACTCCCTACCATACCAGAAGAAGAAGGGAACCCCCTACCATATCTGAAGAAGAAGGGAACCCCCATAGGAGAATAAGGGAACCCCCTACCATATCAGGAACAGAAGGAAACCCCCTACCATATCAGGAGAAGGCAAGCTCCCCCCCTACGATATCAGGAACAGAAGGGAACCACCCTACCATATCAAGAACAGATGGAAACCCCCTACCATATCAGGAGAAGGCAAGCTCCCCCCCTACGATATCAGGAACAGAAGGGAACCACCCTACCATATCAGAGCAGGAGGCTGGGGCAGGATGTGGCCAGGCACCAGTACCACTTCAGGGTGGGCACATTTGATCAGGTCATAGGTCAAAATTTTAACACTTGTCTGTCCTGGACATGCCGAGAGAGGAGTTTGGACTGGTCTGCCATATTGAAGGCTTCTATCTATTTGAGCTGGTCAGTCTGTGTTGGTTATCCCGTCGAACGCGGTTTTAAAAAAGTATTTGTTTGTGGAACTGCATAAGTGTTGCTCTCCACTTTCTGGGGGATCAAGTTACTAAATCAGTGGAATTAGAGTACGATAGCTAAAGAGATGGAGAAAAGAACTGTCTCCGGATTACATCTTCAAAAGTAAGGGCAACTGTGGTGTAGCATTCCTGACAGGGAGATGCATCCATGACGCATGATGATGTATACAGGGAAGATAGTCTAGCGTTAGTTAGCTGGCTCCATTTTCAGATATTACATGTTTCTAATTTTATCAGAAAGTTGTTTCATTTCAAGCTGAAGTGTACTGTTAGCTGACGTTAGCTGGCTGTCTCCCTAGCTGATGTTAGCTGGCTGTTTCCCTAGCTGACGTTAGCTGGCTGGCTGTGTGACGCAATTGCGGTGCTGCTGGAGGCCAAATTGAGCTCCGTACCGCGTCTCCGTGTGCCTCTCAGTTGTGTAACAATGCAGAGGGCGCCGTATTGACATGATTGGTTGACGGTAGGTGGGGTTGGGACGTCCTGTATAAACACAAAACTTACTTCCTTTATTAAGCACCTTTATTAAGTTATTGTTTTTGTTTGTTTGTTTGTCTGTTTGATTGAATGGCAAAGACACACCCAATAAACTATCACATTGGACAACACCATCAAAGACAACTCTCGTTTGGGCCTCAGTAATGGCCGCTGCATTTCTTAGTGAGCACCGGAAGAAACACACGCGGAATCGATGAGTGCAGTTTCAACTTTAAAGAGCTAGTGTAGCCTGAAGGGACCACTACAGCTAACTTTCTTCAAGGAAAGAAGAAGAAGACTATCAGAGATCTCTGAAATAAATAGCCAACAGACCCAAAAGACTACAACACAGAGACACCAATTCTGAGATGAGGAAAATAAGAAAGTCAAGGACAAACAGACAAACAGCCATCTGGTCCCTTTGTTCTCCTCCATGTGTCCTGACCACAGGATCAAAGACTTACCTCTTATGACAAATATTCACATCTCTCCAGGTCGTGTCATTGATTCTATTTCTATCTTATTATGTTTGCAAATATGTTGATTAACTTTATTCAATGTTTGTAGAAATTGTGTTTGTCTTTTTTTTTTTTTTTTCTAAAAGAATTCATACCTTCAGACATTCATTCATATTGTTCTAATTTCATTAGTAAAATAACACATCAAGAGTCAGGTCTTCCTCGATAACTATTTCTGTCCAATAACTGGACTGGTAACAATGTCTTAGTAATACGTGTACAGCCTACTTTACACTGGCAACACACACACACACACACACACACACAAAGGGCCGTGAGGGGGTCTTTGAAATACACACACACACACACACACACACACACACACACACACACACACACACACACACACACACACACACACACACACACACGGAGTTACTAGGATCATGGAGTCAGACAGACAATCTGACTGAAGTTTCAAAGACCCCTCACGGCCCTGTGTGTGTGTGTTTGTGTGTGTGTGTGTGTGTGTGTGTGTGTGTGTGTGTGTGTGTGTGTATGTGTGTGTGTGTGTGTGTGTGTGTGTGTGTGTGTGTGTGTGTGTGTGTGTGTGTGTGTGTGCGTGCGTGCGTGAGTGCGTGTGTTTAAAAAGCCCCCTGACCGTTCTGTCTGTTTGTTCAGATGGTGTTACAGAACAAGTTATTGTGTCAGTGTGTTAGAAGAAAGCTCTGCTCTACTGAATGACTGGTTTCCTTGATGTTGTTGTCAATGTTGTTTCACAGTATTCCACACTTTGTTAACTTTGTTGCAAATCTGAGAGGTTAAATCTACATTTTAAATGGAAATCTGATCCACCAACACTCGCATGGAAACACAATTGCATTTCACACACACTCGCACTATATATATAAATGTATAGTTATTTTTTCAAACCTGTGCAATGGATGTATAGACAAATAATGAACATATGACATAGACACACGCATAAATCTATATGTATATATATATCTATGTCATGTGTTCCTTATTTGTCTATAACTCCATTGCACAGATATGAAAAAAGGCAAACATTGCCACTATTTATAATAGCCTACATAATAATTATATATACTGTATATATAATAACTAATTAATCAGTTGCAGAATGTCCACATGCTTTTACCCGCAGTAGGTCATTCAAATGAAAACAGGAAATCAAATGTAGCTTATAGTGAAAATATTATACAGACTGCATACCAGCAGTAACGCTTTCTCTAGCCTCCTTACCATTGGCTGATAGCTGAAGGTTAGCTCAACACTGCCCTCCTGTGGTGAATGCATCAGCCTACACCTGGATCACTCTACTGTATATGAACCAGAAGGGGAAATGCCCTGTAGAATGAACCCGACAGAACCAGATAGAAAGAATAGACCCAACTATTATATCCATTATATGTGTGTCGATGTGGACTGCATCCAGCACCATCACTTGATAGCCTAGTTTCACACGAGCAATTCATCCTCCGTTAATTCCTCACTCGTTGTGACACAAGAGCGCCAAGGTTTGTGTCATAGAGAGGGGTTTGAACTAGAGGTCTTCACAGGTTCAAAGAAAGAAAGTTGGACACCTTCTGAAATGTTTTCGTGCCTTTTCCCACCCGACCAGATATGCATAAATTATTTACTTAAAAATGGAAGTTCATTACGAAAATAGACCCTAGAACCAGACCCGTTCTGAAATGGACCCTAGAACCAGACCTGTTCTGAAATGGACCCTAGAACCAGACCCGTTCTGAAATGGACCCTAGAACCAGACCTGTTCTGAAATGGACCCTAGAACCAGACCCGTTCTGAAATGGACCCTAGAACCAGACCCGTTCTGAAATGGACCCTAGAACCAGACCCGTTCTGAAATGGACCCTAAAACCAGACCTGTTCTGAAATGGACCCTAGAACCAGACCCGTTCTGAAATGGACCCTAGAACCAGACTTGTTCTGAAATGGACCCTAGTACCAGACCCGTTCTGAAATGGACCCTAGAACCAGACCCGTTCTGAAATGGACCCTAGAACCAGACCCGCTCTGAAATGGACCCTAGAATCAAACCCGTTCTGAAATGGACCCTAGAACCAGACCTGTTCTGAAATGGACCCTAGAACCAGACCCGTTCTGAAATGGACCCTAGAACCAGACCCGTTCTGAAATGGACCCTAGAACCAGACCCGTTCTGAAATGGACCCTAGAACCAGACCCGTTCTGAAATGGACCCTAGAACCAGACCCGTTGTGAAATGGACCCTAGAACCAGACCCGTTCTGAAATGGACCCTAGGACCAGACCCGTTCTGAAATGGACCCTAGAACCAGACCCGTTCTGAAATGGACCCTAGGACCAGACCCGTTCTGAAATGGACCCTAGAACCAGACCCGTTCTGAAATGGATCCTAGAACCAGACCCGTTCTGAAATGGACCCTAGAACCAGACCCGTTCTGAAATGTACCCTAGGATAGTCAGACCTGTTCTGAAATGGACCCTAGAACCAGACCCGTTCTGAAATGGACCCTAGAACCAGACCCGTTCTGAAATGGACCCTAGAACCAGACCCGTTCTGAAATGGACCCTAGAATAGTCAGACCTGTTCTGAAATGGACCCTAGGATAGTCAGACCTGTTCTGAAATGGACCCTAGAACCAGACCCGTTCTGAAATGGACCCTAGAATAGTCAGACCTGTTCTGAAATGGACCCTAGAACCAGACCCGTTCTGAAAGGGACCCTAGGATAGTCAGACCTGTTCTGAAATGGACCCTAGAACCAGACCTGTTCTGAAATGGACCCTAGGATATTCAGACCTGTTCTGAAATGGACCCTAGGATAGTCAGACCTGTTCTGAAATGGACCCTAGGATAGTCAGACCTGTTCTGAAATGGACCCTAGGATAGTCAGACCTGTTCTGAAATGGACCCTAGGACCACACCTGCTCTGAAAATGGACGCCAGGATAGTCAGACCTGTTCTGAAATGGACCCTAGGATAGTCAGACCTGTTCTGAAATGGACCCTAGGATAGTCAGAACTGTTCTGAAATGGACCCTAGGACCAGACCTGCTCTGAAAATGGACCCCAGGATAGTCAGACCTGTTCTGAAAATGGACCCTAGGATAGTCAGACCTGTTCTGAAATGGACTCTAGGATAGTCAGACCTGTTCTGAAAAGGATCCAAACAGGAGTTTGGTGGCACCTTAACTGGGTAGAATGGGCTCATGGCAATGACTGGAGCGGAAATGGGTGGATTGGTTTCAAAAGCATTACACACATGGTTCTGGACGTTGTTATGAGCCGTCCTCCCTTCAACAGCCTCCAGTGCTGACAGACCTGTGCTGGTTCCGATCAAAGAGACCCGTTCAGATCCGAGAGTAGAAAGAGAGAGAGAAAAACCTCCAACAGGGCACTGCCAGCAGAATCAATAAACAATCAATATTTGCCAAATGATCACAGTTAGGCTATCTGTCCTTAAAAACCGCCAATAACAAATTGCATTTTTTTTTTTTAAACACAATATCAATTGTGTTTAATGTGTAGCATATTCAAAACATGACAGTCTATTTGTTTTTTACTTTCTTAAAACAATAATTGTCTACAGCACGGTTTCAGTCCTGAATGCATCAGTGCATTGCATGCATACAGGCATAGATCTAGGCATCCACTATATGATAGGCTATTCATATTTAAAAAATATATATATTTTTTTTACCTTGATTAACTAAGCAAGTCAGTTAAGAGCAAATTCTTATTTTCAATGACGGCCTATGAACAGTGGGTTAACTGGGTTAAATGGGTCGACAGAATGAAATGTTAAATTGATCATTGATACGATACAAATTAATGAAAGGTAGAAAAGTGCATCAAACCTGCGTAACGAGTTGTACACAGTCCACTTGGCCGCACTAATGTTGTTCTCATCTTTGTCCACGACAATATTAAAACTTGTCCCTGAGGACATTCCCCTTGTGGGCTTATTTTCACTGTACTCCTTCTCTTCTAGCATCCGTTTTAATTCAATGAAAAAAACATCCATCTTCTTATTCAACAGTAGCCTCAGGGGCAAGGCTCCTTTTACACACTCGCTCTCTCTCTCTCTCCTCAACAGCAGGCACAGGTGAGGTGATCAGCTGGAACCAGTTTCAGCTGTGGACATAAGCTATAGAGTTCTATTGAGTTGCAATTGTCTGACACAGATAACAAGCTCTTGCAGTTATCATCACACCAACAGTAAAGTAAGAGTGGACATGTCTAATCTGTCAGTAAATCAATTTTAATTGGACCTGAGACCGGTGGCAATTATATCAGAAACAACCCAGATCCGAAACACAAGTCCGAATTTAGGATACGGGTCTGCTCGGGTTCCGGGTCGGATCTCGGAATGTCGGGTCTGTTGGACCCGTGAAGAGCTCTGGTTTGAATACTCAAACATTCAAGCCTAAAATTGTCCTGTCCATTTCTTGTTTAAATGCCTGTCCTCCTGTCACTGTGTAAAAAAAATTATAATGTTTTACATTCTTCATCGCCTCAATAGTCGTTTTTTGTTTTGGCATTTGTTACAGTTTAAACATTCTAGAACTCAGCAGGAAACACATCACTGTTGCTTGCATACATGTGTAACGGATGTGAAACGGCTAGCTAGTTAGCGGTGGTGCGCGCTAAATAGCGTTGCAATCGGTGACGACACTTGCTCTGAGACCTTGAAGTAGTTGTTCCCCCTTTGCTCTGCAAGGGCCGCGGCTTTTTTCGATGCTTCGTGGGTGACTGTTGTTGATGTGTGCAGAGGGTATGGGCGAGGCGACGGTCTAAAGTTATACTGTTACACATGTACTGGAAATATAATTGCAATATACTATTATTTTACCTTCCAGTTTAATTAACAAACATTTCAATCTCATGGTTACTTCCTGGTTCTGCTATAGGATGAAGATATACATAGATCCAATCTCATGGTTACTTCCTGGTTCTGCTTCCTGGATGAAGATATACATAGATCCAATCTCATGGTTACTTCCTGGTTCTGCTATAGGATGAAGATACACATAGATCCAATCTCATGGTTACTTCCTGGTTCTGCTTCCTGGATGAAGATATACATAGATCCAATCTCATGGTTACTTCCTGGTTCTGCTTCCTGGATGAAGATATACATAGATCCAATCTCATGGTTACTTCCTGGTTCTGCTTCCTGGATGAAGATATACATAGATCCAATCTCATGGTTACTTCCTGGTTCTGCTTCCTGGATGAAGATATACATAGATCCAATCTCATGGTTACTTCCTGGTTCTGCTTCCTGGATGAAGATATACATAGATCCAATCTCATGGTTACTTCCTGGTTCTGCTTCCTGGATGAAGATATACATAGATCCAATCTCATGGTTACTTCCTGGTTCTGCTTCCTGGATGAAGATATACATAGATCCAATCTCATGGTTACTTCCTGGTTCTGCTTCCTGGATGAAGATATACATAGATCCAATCTCATGGTTACTTCCTGGTTCTGCTTCCTGGATGAAGATATACATAGATCCAATCTCATGGTTACTTCCTGGTTCTGCTTCCTGGATGAAGATATACATAGATCCAATCTCATGGTTACTTCCTGGTTCTGCTTCCTGGATGAAGATATACATAGATCCAATCTCATGGTTACTTCCTGGTTCTGCTTCCTGGATGAAGATATACATAGATCCAATCTCATGGTTACTTCCTGGTTCTGCTTCCTGGATGAAGATACACATAGATCCAATCTCATGGTTACTTCCTGGTTCTGCTTCCTGGATGAAGATATACATAGATCCAGTGCTTTCAGAAAGTATTCACACCCCTTTACTTTTTCCACATTTTGTTGTGTTACAGCACTTAATTTAAAATGTATTAAATAAAAATGTTGTATCATTGGCCAACACACAATACCCCATAATGTCAAAGTAGAATTTCATTTAAGAAATAAAAAGGCTGAATGGTCTTGAGTCAAGTATTCAACCTCTTTGTGGTAATTTACCACATTACTGAATGAGTCATGAAACCTAGAGGTAAAACAGGGAAACGGTTCCACTCATTTTTACAACTTTCAATTTCCCCATAGGAGATATTAGAAAAACTTAAAATAAGGGCTGTGTTTCATGTAGGCCTACCCTGCCATGACGTTTTCACAAAATGTGTACGTTTCTCTAGGACAAGGTGACGATTATCAAAATATTCGCCTCAATTTACTCCCCAATAATGAATTGCTAACTAGCTGCTAATGTGGCTATCATAAAGAACTACAAATACCATTGATGATCTGGACGAGACTGACGAATGAAAGGCAAAGGTAAGAATCTCTGGATTAACTGTCTAATGTTGGCTAAATGTAGTGATTAATAAATAGGCTATATTTCTTTAAATTGACAATTGTGTGAACTGTCTTGTGCATCAACACCATATTGCCATCAAAGCTCATCACTAAGCTAAGGAACCTGGGACTAAACACCTACCTCTGCAACTGGCTCCTGGACTTCCTGACGGGCCGCCCCCAGGTGTTAACGGAAGGTAACAACACCTCCGCCACGCTGATACTTAACACTGGGGCCCCTCTGGGGTGCATGCTTAGTCCCCTCCTGTACTCCCTGTTCACTCATGACTGCACGGCCAGGCACGACTCCAACACCATCATTAAGTTTACCAGTGACACAACAGTGATAGGCCTGATCACCGACAACGACGAGACAGCCCATAGGGAGAAGGTCAGAGACCAGGCCGTGTGGTGCCAGGCCAATAACCTCTCCCTCAACGTAAGCAAGACTAAGGAGATAATTGTGGACTACAGGAAAAGGAGGACCAAGCACGCCCCCATTCTCATCGACGGGTCTGTAGTGGAGCAAGTTGAGAGTTTCAAGTTCCTTGGTGTCCACATCACCAACAAACTAACATGAACCAAGCACACCAACACAGTTGTGAAGAGAATACGACAAAACCTATTCCCCCTCAGGAGACTGAACAGATTTGGCATGGGTCCTCAGATCCTCAAAAGGTTCTACAGCTGCACCACTGAGAGCATCCTGACTGGTTGCATCACTGCCTTGTATGGCAACTGCTCAGCCTCCGACCACAAGGCACTACAGAGGGTAGAGCGAACGGTCCAGTAAATCACTGGGGCCAAGCTTCCTGCCATCCAGGACCTCTATACCAGGTGGTGTCCGAGGATGGCCCAAAAATGTGTCAAAGATTCTAGCCACCTTAGTCATAGACTGTTCTATCTGCTACCGCAAGGCAAGCGGTACCAGAGCGCATAGTCTAGGTCCAAACAGCTTATAAACAGCTTCTACTCCGAAGCCATAAGGCTACTGAACATCTAATCAAATGGCTACCCAGACTAAATGCATTGTCCCCCTCCCCCCTTTTACATCGCTTCAACTCTGTTATTATCTATGCATAGTCACTTTAATAACTCTACCTACATATTACCTCAATTACCTCGACTAACCGGTACCCCGTGTATATATAGCCTCCACATTGACTCTCTACCGGTACGCCCTGTATATAGCCTCCACATTGACTCTGTGTATAAAATAGTGTATAAAATTGAGTTCAGGCATTTGCCCATTCATCAGATGGACACACTTCCTCTCCCAGACCCTCACATGCATGTGTATTCGAGCACACACACACCTCACTCCCTTTCTTGGCTTCCATGGCAACCCCCACAGGAACCTTTCCCCAATAGAATATTTCCCCCACGGGAACCACACCTGTTGGAATTTTCACAAACAATTGCAACATTGTTACAATAATATATATTACTTTTCTCACAGCTCTGGTATATAAAGCTTTTTTGAGGCCTTGCTCACAATTCATTCTGTGACAGCACAATGACCAAACGATATTTTCACATTGAGTATTCCTGAGTGGCCCAGTTACAGTATTACATTGTCTTGAAAATCTATGGCAAGACTTGAAAAGGTCTGTCTAGCAATGGTGATTGTAAAATGTATTGACTCAGGGCTGTGAATACTTACGTAAATTCAATTTTTCCATATTTCAATTGAAATAAATTTGCAAAAAATTCTATAAACATGTTTTCACTTTGTCATGATGGGGTATTGTGTGTAGATGGGTTTCATTTCAGGATGTGATGAAAGAAAATGTGGAACAAGACAAGGGGTATGACTACATTCTGAAGGCAATGTATATCTATCTTCATCCTAAATTCTACTCAGCTGTTTTCCCACCAACTGCCAAAGGACACACTAATATTGATTGCTGTGACGTCATTGGCGATTCACCTAATATTCTAATGGTATTGGTCCATGGAAGAGATAGAGTGCAGGGCAGGTTCCAGGCATTATGGGGGGGGGCACTGACCAAAACATGTTTAATACCTACCTTATTCTCTAAACTTATTGCACTAATGTTCAGTATTATTCAACGGGTGGGTCTAATCCTGAATGCTGATTGGTTAAAACCGCATTCTAGCCGGTGTTCATTCATCAAATTGACACCGGTTGTTCAGTATTTGTTCTGTATTTATGGACGTGACCCAGTCGTGAATGTGTCGTGTCTCGGGACGAGACAGACAGGCAGACAGCGTTTCTCAGCTGGCATCATTTTTATGGATATATACAAAAAAATGTCAATTGAAAAAAGGTCACATGAAACGCTGCTAGTTTGCAGTCTTTCCAGCCTCAGTTTGAAGTGATTTTGTTACCGTAGCTGTGTTGTTGGCTATCTCCTCTGAACAACAGTGTCCTAACGAGGGAGCACATTTTCTATACCAGGTGAAATCACACCCCATTAGTTCATTGTTATGGATGTTTCCAAATAAATGTCACTAGAAAACTGCTTAAACAAATGCAAATGCAGCTACTTTGCTGTTATTCTGGCTGCACTTTTTGACGTGACTGTAAGTTAGCCGTAGTTGGCTAGTTAGCAAGGGATACGAACGTTGCCAGCCAGTATGGCAATCGAACATTTAGAACGAACAACTGGGTCGAGTCCATAGATACTGAACAAAGACTGAACGACTGGGTAGTGTCCACAGATACAGAACAAAGACTGAACGACTGGGTCGTGTCCACAGATACTGAACAAAGACTGAACGACTGGGTCGTGTCCACAGATACAGAACAAAGACTGAACGACTGGGTCGTGTCCACAGATACACAACAAAGACTGAACGACTGGGTCGTGTCCATAGATACACAACAAAGACTGAACGACTGGGTCGTGTCCATAGATACACAACAAAGACTGAACGACTGGGTAGTGTCCACAGATACAGAACAAAGACTGAACGACTGGGTCGTGTCCATAGATACAGAACAAAGACTGAACGACTGGGTCGTGTCCACAGATACAGAACAAAGACTGAACGACTGGGTCGTGTCCACAGATACAGAACAAAGACTGAACAACTGGGTTGAGTCCAGAGATACATTCCCGGTTGACTGGATGACTGGGTCATTCATCAACATAAAGTTTTTAATTAAAATACGTCAATCATTATTTGAGTATGTTGATAACCCGTTGTATAAAAGTGACAAAGCCCTTTGAGCCGGTGTTTGGAGTATATATTGGCACGGTTTTCCAGCCCTTGACTAATAACAGCCAATATATCCTCCATACACCGGCTTCGGGGGCATTATCACGTAATTAATATCCAACAACTCAAAACCTTTCATGGCCATTTTAATGTAATACCAGAGAATCACAACTAGAGGGCGGTATCCGTCCACATGAAGAGCTGTTGCCACCGTCATGACCATGTTAATGTAATACCAGAGCTTCACAACTAGAGGGCGGTATCCGTCCACATGAAGAGCTATTGCCACCGTCATGGCCATGTTAATTTGACAAATATTGTTTAATGCTGCTCGTCGATATACCATGAAAAGAGCCAGCGTGATTCCTAGTCATCGTGAATAGAGCCAACATGATTCCTGGTCTTCGTGACTAGAGCCAACATGATTCCTGGTCTTCGTGACAGAGCCAACATGATTCCTGGTCTACATGAATAGAGCCAACATGATTCCTGGTCACCATGAATAGAGCCAACATGATTCCTGGTCATCATGAATAGAGCCAACATGATTCCTGGTCTACATGAATAGAGCCAACATGATTCCTGGTCACCATGAATAGAGCCAACATGATTCCTGGTCACCATGAATAGAGCCAACATGATTCCTGGCCATCATGAATAGATCCTGCATGATTCCTGGTCATCATGAATAGAGACAACATGATTCCTGGTCGCCATGAATAGAGCCAACATGATTCCTGGTCACCATGAATAGAGCCAACATGATTCCTGGTCATCATGAATAGAGCCAACATGATTCCTGGTCTTTATGAATAGAGCCAACATGATTCCTGGTCATCATGAATAGAGCCAACATGATTCCTGGTCTTCATGAATAGAGCCAACATGATTCCTGGCTATGCATATTCATTTCACGAGGCTAGTAGCATAGCATCTCTCTCCGTTGACAGACGGTTGACACCAAACAACCCTCAACGAATATTTAAAAAAATATTACAATAATGAGATGTATCTACCAATCCAAAGAAATCATAGGCGAGAGCTAGACAGCCGCTGTCGCTTTGTGGACAACTACTCCAATTGTCATGGCGTGTGTCTTGTCAGTACATCCATAATCTTCGGTTCAATTCAGAGCTGAAGAGAAAATTATTTATCCTGAAGAACAGAACAATATGCGCCCAAAAGGGCACCCTATTCCCTATATAGTGCACTACTTATGCCAGAGCCCTATGGCACCCTAAACCCTACATTGTGCACTACTTTAGAACAGAGCCCTATTGCACCCTAAACCCGACATAGTGAAACACTTTACACCAGAGCCCTATGCACCCTAACCCCTATATAGTACTTTAGACCATCTCCCATAGCACCCAAGCTCTGGTAGTTCTCTGTGATTAGTGGTTAGTACTATGCATTGTGGATGCAGCAACCCCGATTCAAATCCGGGTCACAGCATTGCAATAGGCTGTACAATGTCACAGCAAAAGGCTATTTTCAGATGTGTTTGAAATAAACTTTGATTCTTACATAGATAGAGAGAGATAGATACATTCTCAGATAGTGGGTTCTATCTATCTAAATATTTAACTATCTAACTAGCCATGTGACTGAGAAAGAGCTGTTATCATGACAGTACTAACTAAATACCTAACTATCTATCTAACTAACTAAATTTCTAACTAACTAAATACCTAACTATCTATCTAACTATCTAACTAACTAAATACATAACAATCTAACTAAATATCTATCAACTATCTATCTATCTATATATCAAACTAACTAACTAACTAAATACCTAACTATCTAACTAAATACCAAACTATCTATCTAATTAACTAAATACCTAACTATCTATCTAACTAACTAAATACCTAACTATCTAACTAACTAAATACCTAACTATCTAACTAACTAAATACCTAACTATATATCTACCTATCTATCTAACTAAATACCAAACTATCTATCTAATTAACTAAATACCTAACTATGTATCTAACTAACTAAATACCTAACTATCTAACTAACTAAATGCCTAACTATCTATCTAACTAAATATCTAACAACTATCTATCTAACTAACTAAATATCTAACGAACTAAATACCTAAATATCTATCTAACTAAATACCTAACAATCTAACTAACTAAATACCTAACTATCTAACAAACTAAATACCTAACAATCGAACTAACTAAATACCTAACTATCTATCTAACTAACTAACTAAATACCTAACTATCTAACTAAATACCAAACTATCTATCTAATTAACTAAATACCTAACTATCTATCTAACTAACAAATACCTAACTATCTATCTAACTAACTAAATACCTAACAATCTATCTAACTAAATATCTACCAACTATCTATCTAACTAACTAAATACCTAACTATCTAACTAACTAAATACCTAACTATCTAACAAACTAAATACCTAAATATCTATCTAACTAACTAAATACCTAACAACCTAACTAACTAAATACCTAACTATCTAACTATCTAACTAACTAAATACATAATATCTAACAACTATCTATCTAACTAACTAAATACCTACCTATCTATCTAACTAACTAACTAAATACCTAACTATCTAACTAACTAACTAAATACCTAACTATCTATCTAACTAACTAAATACCTAACTATCTAACTAACTAAATACCTAACTATCTATCTAACAACTATCTATCTAACTAACTAAATACCTAACTATCTAACTAACTAAATACCTAAATATCTTTCTAACTAACTAAATACCTAACTATCTATCTAACTATCTAACTAACTAAATACATAACAATCTAACTAAATATCTATCAACTATCTATCTATCTATCTATCTATCTATATATCTAACTAACTAACTGACTAAATACCTAACTATCTAACTAAATACCAAACTATATATCTAATTAACTAAATACCTAACTATCTATCTAACTAACTAAATACCTAACTATCTAACTAACTAAATACCTAACTATCTAACTAACTAAATACCTAACTATATATCTACCTAACTATCTAACTAAATACCAAACTATCTATCTAATTAACTAAATACCTAACTATGTATCTAACTAACTAAATACCTAACTATCTAACTAACTAAATGCCTAACTATCTATCTAACTAAATATCTAACAACAATCTATCCAACTAACTAAATATCTAACGAACTAAATAGCTAAATATCTATCTAACTAAATACCTAACAATCTAACTAACTAAATACCTAACTATCTAACAAACTAAATACCTAACTATCTAACTAACTAAATACCTAACTATCTAACTAACTAAATACCTAACTATATATCTGACTAACTATCTAACTAAATATCAAACTATCTATCTAATTAACTAAATACCTAACTATGTATCTAACTAACTAAATACCTAATTATCTAACTAACTAAATGCCTAACTATCTATCTAACTAAATATCTAACAACTATCTATCCAACTAACTAAATATCTAACGAACTAAATAGCTAAATATCTATCTAACTAAATACCTAACAATCTAACTAACTAAATACCTAACTATCTAACAAACTAAATACCTAACAATCTAACTAACTAAATACCTAACTATCTATCTAACTAACTAACTAAATACCTAACTATCTAACTAAATACCAAACTATCTATCTAATTAACTAAATACCTAACTATCTATCTAACTAACTAAATACCTAACTATCTATCTAACTAACTAAATACCTAACTATCTATCTAACTAAATATCTACCAACTATCTATCTAACTAACTAAATACTTAACTATCTAACTAACTAAATACCTAACTATCTAACAAACTAAATATCTAAATATATATCTAACTAACTAAATACCTAACAATCTAACTAACTAAATACCTAACTATCTAACTATCTAACTAACTAAATACATAATATCTAACAACTATCTATCTAACTAACTAAATACCTAACTATATATCTATCTAACTAACTAACTAACTAAATACCTAACTATCTAACTAACTAACTAAATACCTAACTATCTATCTAACTAACTAAATACCCAACTATCTAACTAACTAAATACCTAACTATCTAACTAACTAACTAAATACCTCACTATCTAACTAACTAACTAAATACCTAACTATCTAACTAACTAAATACCTAACTATCTATCTAACAACTATCTATCTAACTAACTAAATACCTAACTATCTAACTAACTAAATACCTAACTATCTATCTAACTAACTAAATACCTAAATATATAACTATCTAACTAACTAAATACCTAACAATCTAACTAACTTAATACCTATCTATCTATCTATCTATCTATCTATCTATCTATCTATCTATCTATCTATCTATCTATCTATCTATCTATCTATCTATCTATCTATCTAAAACGGACTGGACGGTATCTCTCCAGAAACAAGGTTGGAGAGCCCTTCCCTGCAAACAAATGTTTATCTTAATAACAGGCCTCAGCACTGTGCTAATTTTTCAAAAAGTTACTGCTTACAAGAATATTCTTTGTTTAGTTGAAAACAGCCGGTGTTTGGTCCCTGAAAGGTCCAGTCTGCTTTCCCCTCAAGTAGTTTGGAATTATTCTGGCTACTCAGGTTGACTCCTTTATGCACCCTATTTACTTTGTAGTGTACTACTCTTAACCAGGGCCCTTGGACCTCTGGTCAAAAATAGTGCACTTATTAGGACTTAGGTTGCCATTTGGGACACAACCTTAATGTTTCAGATAAATATAAACTGAACCCATGCAGCTGGGACCATGGAGCTGGGATCAAAGTTGGGACCATGCAGCTGGGTTTTGGCAGTGGAGCCTGAGTACTATTCAACACTCCCACACTGCATTAACACACTGTGAATTCTCTAACTGAGAGACACCATTCACACACTGTGAATTCTCTAATTGAGAGACCCCATTAACACACTGTGAATTCTCTAACTGAGAGACACCATTAACACACTGTGAATTCTCTAACTGAGAGACACCATTCACACACTGTGAATTCTCTAACTGAGAGACACCATTCACACACTGTGAATTCTCTAACTGAGAGACACCATTCACATTTCTCTAACTGAGAGACACCATTCACACACTGTGAATTCTCTAACTGAGAGACACCATTCACACACTGTGAATTCTCTAACTGAGAGACACCATTCACACACTGTGAATTCTCTAACTGAGAGACACCATTCACACACTGTGATTTCTCTTACTGAGAGACCCCATTCACATTTCTCTAACTGAGAGACACCATTCACACACTGTGAATTCTCTAACTGAGAGACACCATTCACACACTGTGATTTCTCTAACTGAGAGACCCCATTCACACACTGTGATTTCTCTTACTGAGAGACCCCATTCACATTTCTCTAACTGAGAGACACCATTCACACACTGTGAATTCTCTAACTGAGAGACACCATTCACACACTGTGATTTCTCTAACTGAGAGACCCCATTCACACACTGTGATTTCTATAACTGAGAGACCCCATTCACACACTGTGATTTATCTAACTGAGAGACCCCATTCAAATGTTCTCTAACTGAGAGACCCCATTCACACACTGTGATTTCTCTAACTGAGAGACCCCCTTCACACACTGTGATTTATCTAACTGAGAGACACCATTCACACACTGTGATGTATCTAACTGAGAGATCCCATAACACACAGGGATATTGATTTATCTAACTGAGAGACCCCATAACACACATGGATATTGATTTATCTAGCTGAGAGACCCCATAACACACAGGGATGTTGATTTATCTAACTGAGAGACCCCATAACACTGGGACAATGCATCTGTATGCAGAGTTTAGACGTTGTGGTAATGTGAGATTTGTTTTGATGTGATTTCCTGTTAAACAACCACATCCCTGGCCTGTCCTCCTCCTTATAATCAGGGTGGTATAAAGGCTTTATAAAACTCATAAACGTTGTTAGATCTTTGCGTTCAGGCAGCATTTTAGACGGCCCAGGCTACAATTAGAGACAGCAGTGACTGAAAGGTGGTCAGGAGGTCATTAAGTGCAAGCAAAACAGAAAACAATGGATTTAACATGCTCTGCCTCAGAGTCTTATGAAATGGCAGTGAAACTACACAACTATTTCTCACATTGTGCACTACTCACATTGTGCACTACTTTTGACCTGAGCCCTATTGGGAATTGGTTTCTCCTTGGGATGTAGCCAACATGGTATGTCTACACTATGATGCTAAGCATTCTGGGACAGGGGTTGCCAGGGCTTTCTCATTATGTATACTTTCACTGAGTGATAAGTTGAAGAAAGAGCACACATGGAGTCTGTTAGAGAGTCTGGGGGGACACGGTGTTGGAACAGAGCCTGGTAGAGAGTCTGGAGGGACACAGTGTTGGAACAGAGCCTGTTAGAGAGTCTGGAGGGACACGGTGTTGGAACAGAGCCTGTTAGAGAGTCTGGAGAGACACGGTGTTGGAACAGAGCCTGTTAGAGAGTCTGGAGGGACACAGTGTGGGAACACAGCCTGCTAGAGAGTCTGGAGGGACATGGTGTTGGAACAGAGCCTGTTAGAGAGTCTGGAGGGACACAGTGTTGGAACAGAGCCTGTTAGAGAGTCTGGAGAGACACGGTGTTGGAACAGAGCCTGACAGAGAGTCTGGAGGGACACGGTGTTGGCACAGAACCTGTTAGAGAGCCTGAAAGGGACACGGTGTTGGAGCAGGGGGGGGAATGGTGGGGGGGGGATGGTGTTGGAATAGAGCCTGTTAGAGAGTCTGGGGGGGCATGGTGTTGGGTCAGAGCCTGTTAGAGAGTCTGGAGAGACACGGTGTTGGAACAGAGCCTGTTAGAGAGTCTGGCGGGACACGGTGTTGGAACAGAGCCTGTTAGAGAGTCTGGCGGGACACGGTATTGGAACAGAGCCTGTTAGAGAGTCTGGAGAGACACGGTGTTGGAACAGATCTTGGTAGAGAGTCTGGAGGGACACGGTGTTGGAACAGAGCCTGTTAGAGAGTCTGGCGGGACACGGTGTTGGAACAGATCTTGGTAGAGAGTCTGGAGGGACACAGTGTTGGAACAGAGCCTGTTAGAGAGTCTGGCGGGACACAGTATTGGAACAGAGCCTGTTAGAGAGTCTGGAGAGACATGGTGTTGGAACAGATCTTGGTAGAGAGTCTGGAGGGACACGGTGTTGGAACAGAGCCTGTTAGAGAGTCTGGGGGGGGCATGGTGTTGGAATAGAGCCTGTTAGAGAGTCTGGGGGGGCATGGTGTTGGGTCAGAGCCTGTTAGAGAGTCTGGAGGGACACGGTGTTGGGTCAGAGCCTGTTAGAGAGTCTGGAGGGACACGGTGTTGGAACAGAGCCTGTTAGAGAGTCTGGAGAGACACGGTGTTGGAACAGATCTTGGTAGAGAGTCTGGAGGGACACGGTGTTGGAACAGAGCCTGTTAGAGAGTCTGGCGGGACACGGTATTGGAACAGATCTTGGTAGAGAGTCTGGAGGGACACGGTGTTGGAACAGAGCCTGTTAGAGAGTCTGGGGGGGGCATGGTGTTGGAATAGAGCCTGTTAGAGAGTCTGGGGGGGCATGGTGTTGGGTCAGAGCCTGTTAGAGAGTCTGGAGGGACACGGTGTTGGGTCAGAGCCTGTTAGAGAGTCTGGAGGGACACGGTGTTGGAACAGACATGGTGTTGGAATAGAGCCTGTTAGAGAGTCTGGGGAAGACATGGTGTTGGAATATAGCCTGTTAGAGAGTCTGGAGGGACATGGTGTTGGCATAGAGCCTGTTAGAGAGCCTGAAAGGGACACGGTGTTGGAGCAGAGCCTGTTAGAGAGTCTGGAGGGACATGGTGTTGGAACAGAGCCTGTTAGAGAGTCTGGAGAGACACAGTGTTGGAACAGAGCCTGTTAGAGAGTCTGGCGGGACACGGTATTGGAACAGAGCCTGTTAGAGAGTCTGGCGGGACATGGTATTGGAACAGAGCCTGTTAGAGAGTCTGGAGAGACACGGTGTTGGAACAGATCTTGGTAGAGAGTCTGGAGGGACACGGTGTTGGATCAGAGCCTGCTAGAGAGTCTGGCGGGACACAGTATTGGAACAGAGCCTGTTAGAGAGTCTGGAGAGACACGGTGTTGGAACAGATCTTGGTAGAGAGTCTGGAGGGACACGGTGTTGGAACAGAGCCTGTTAGAGAGTCTGGGGGGGCATGGTGTTGGAATAGAGCCTGTTAGAGAGTCTGGGGGGGCATGGTGTTGGGTCAGAGCCTGTTAGAGAGTCTGGAGGGACACAGTGTTGGGTCAGAGCCTGTTAGAGAGTCTGGAGGGACACGGTGTTGGAACAGAGCCTGTTAGACAGTCTGGGGAGGACATGGTGTTGGAATATAGCCTCTTAGAGAGTCTGGAGGGACATGGTGTTGGCACAGAGCCTGTTAGAGAGCCTGAAAGGGACACAGTGTTGGATCAGAGCCTGTTAGAGAGTCTGGGGGGGGCATGGTGTTGGAATAGAGCCTGTTAGAGAGTCTGGGGGGGCATGGTGTTGGGTCAGAGTCTGTTAGAGAGTCTGGAGGGACACGGTGTTGGGTCAGAGCCTGTTAGAGAGTCTGGAGGGACACGGTGTTGGAACAGAGCCTGCTAGACAGTCTGGGGAGGACATGGTGTTGGAATATAGCCTGTTAGAGAGTCTGGGGGGGCATGGTGTTGGAATAGAGCCTGTTAGAGAGTCTGGGGGGGGATGGTGTTGGGTCAGAGCCTGTTAGAGAGTCTGGAGGGACACAGTGTTGGGTCAGAGCCTGTTAGAGAGTCTGGAGGGACACGATGTTGGAACAGAGCCTGTTAGACAGTCTGGGGAGGACATGGTGTTGGAACAGAGCCTGTTAGAGAGTCTGGAGGGACATGGTGTTGGCACAGAGCCTGTTAGAGAGTCTGGGGGGGGCATGGTGTTGGAATAGAGCCTGTTAGAGAGTCTGGGGGGGCATGGTGTTGGGTCAGAGCCTGTTAGAGAGTCTGGAGGGACACAGTGTTGGGTCAGAGCCTGTTAGAGAGTCTGGAGGGACACTGTGTTGGAACAGAGCCTGTTAGACAGTCTGGGGAGGACATGGTGTTGTAATATAGCCTGTTAGAGAGTCTGGAGGGACATGGTGTTGGCACAGAGCCTGTTAGAGAGCCTGAAAGGGACACAGTGTTGGAGCAGAGCCTGTTAGAGAGTCTGGCGGGACACGGTATTGGAACAGAGCCTGTTTGAGAGTCTGGCGGGACACGGTATTGGAACAGAGCCTGTTAGAGAGTCTGGAGAGACACGGTGTTGGAACAGATCTTGGTAGAGAGTCTGGAGGGACACGGTGTTGGAACAGAGCCTGTTAGAGAGTCTGGGGGGACACAGTATTGGAACAGAGCCTGTTAGAGAGTCTGGAGAGACACGGGGTTGGAACAGATCTTGGTAGAGAGTCTGGAGGGACACGGTGTTGGAACAGAGCCTGTTAGAGAGTCTGGGGGGGCATGGTGTTGGAATAGAGCCTGTTAGAGAGTCTGGGGGGGGATGGTGTTGGGTCAGAGCCTGTTAGAGAGTCTGGAGGGACACAGTGTTGGGTCAGAGCCTGTTAGAGAGTCTGGAGGGACACGATGTTGGAACAGAGCCTGTTAGACAGTCTGGGGAGGACATGGTGTTGGAACAGAGCCTGTTAGAGAGTCTGTAGGGACATGGTGTTGGCACAGAGCCTGTTAGAGAGCCTGAAAGGGACACAGTGTTGGAGCAGAGCCTGTTAGAGAGTCTGGGGGGGCATGGTGTTGGAATAGAGCCTGTTAGAGAGTCTGGGGGGGCATGGTGTTGGGTCAGAGCCTGTTAGAAAATCTGGAGGGACACGGTGTTGGGTCAGAGCCTGTTAGAGAGTCTGAAGGGACACAGTGTTGGAACAGAGCCTGTTAGAGAGTCTGGAGGGACATGGTGTTGGAACAGAGCCTGTTAGAGAGTCTGGAGAGACACGGTGTTGGAACAGAGCCTGTTGGAGAGTCTGGCGGGACACGGTATTGGAACAGAGCCTGTTAGAGAGTCTGGAGAGACACGGTGTTGGAACAGATCTTGGTAGAGAGTCTGGAGGGACACGGTGTTGGAACAGGGCCTGTTAGAGAGTCTGGCGGGACACGGTGTTGGAACAGATCTTGGTAGAGAGTCTCGAGGGACACGATGTTGGAACAGAGCCTGTTAGAGAGTCTGGCGGGACACAGTATTGGAACAGAGCCTGTTAGAGAGTCTGGAGAGACATGGTGTTGGAACAGATCTTGGTAGAGAGTCTGGAGGGACACGGTGTTGGAACAGAGCCTGTTAGAGAGTCTGGGGGGGGCATGGTGTTGGAATAGAGCCTGTTAGAGAGTCTGGGGGGGCATGGTGTTGGGTCAGAGCCTGGTAGAGAGTCTGGAGGGACACGGTGTTGGGTCAGAGCCTGTTAGAGAGTCTGGAGGGACACGGTGTTGGAACAGAGCCTGTTAGAGAGTCTGGAGAGACACGGTGTTGGAACAGATCTTGGTAGAGAGTCTGGAGGGACACGGTGTTGGAACAGAGCCTGTTAGAGAGTCTGGGGGGGACATGGTGTTGGAATAGAGCCTGTTAGAGAGTCTGGGGGCCATGGTGTTGGGTCAGAGCCTGTTAGAGAGTCTGGAGGGACACGGTGTTGGGTCAGAGCCTGTTAGACAGTCTGGGGAAGACATGGTGTTGGAATATAGCCTGTTAGAGAGTCTGGAGGGACATGGTGTTGGCATAGAGCCTGTTAGAGAGCCTGAAAGGGACACAGTGTTGGAGCAGAGCCTGTTAGAGAGTCTGGAGGGACATGGTGTTGGAACAGAGCCTGTTAGAGAGTCTGGAGAGACACAGTGTTGGAACAGAGCCTGTTAGAGAGTCTGGCGGGACACGGTATTGGAACAGAGCCTGTTAGAGAGTCTGGCGGGACATGGTATTGGAACAGAGCCTGTTAGAGAGTCTGGAGAGACACGGTGTTGGAACAGATCTTGGTAGAGAGTCTGGAGGGACACAGTGTTGGATCAGAGCCTGCTAGAGAGTCTGGCGGGACACAGTATTGGAACAGAGCCTGTTAGAGAGTCTGGAGAGACACGGTGTTGGAACAGATCTTGGTAGAGAGTCTGGAGGGACACGGTGTTGGAACATATCTTGGTAGAGAGTCTGGAGGGACACGGTGTTGGAACAGAGCCTGTTAGAGTTTCTGGCGGGACACGGTATTGGAACAGAGCCTGTTAGAGAGTCTGGGGGTGGGGGGACATGGTGTTGGAACAGAGCCTGTTAGAGAGTCTGGGGGGGCATGGTGTTGGAATAGAGCCTGTTAGAGAGTCTGGGGGGGTATGGTGTTGGGTCAGAGCCTGTTAGAGAGTCTGGAGGGACACGGTGTTGGGTCAGAGCCTGTTAGAGAGTCTGGGGAGGACATGGTGTTGGAATATAGCCTGTTAGAGAGTCTGGGGGGGGTATGGTGTTGGGTCAGAGCCTGTTAGAGAGTCTGGAGGGACATGGTGTTTGCACAGAGCCTGTTAGAGAGCCTGAAAGGGACACAGTGTTTGAGCAGAGCCTGTTAGAGAGTCTGGGGGGGGGGCATGGTGTTGGAATAGAGCCTGTTAGAGAGTCTGGGGGGGCATGGTGTTGGAACAGAGTCTGTTAGAGAGTCTGGAGAGACACGGTGTTGGAACAGAGCCTGTTAGAGAGTCTGGCGGGACACGGTAATGGAACAGAGCCTGTTAGAGAGTCTGGAGAGACACAGTGTTGGAACAGATCTTGGTAGAGAGTCTGGAGGGACACGGTGTTGGAACAGAGCCTGTTAGAGAGTCTGGGGGGGCATGGTGTTGGAATAGAGCCTGTTAGAGAGTCTGGGGGGGCATGGTGTTGGGTCAGAGCCTGTTAGAGAGTCTGGAGGGACACAGTGTTGGGTCAGAGCCTGTTAGAGAGTCTGGAGGGACACGGTGTTGGAACAGAGCCTGTTAGACAGTCTGGGGAGGACATGGTGTTGGAATATAGCCTGTTAGAGAGTCTGGAGGGACATGGTGTTGGCACAGAGCCTGTTAGAGAGCCTGAAAGGGACACCGTGTTGGAGCAGAGCCTGTTAGAGAGTCTGGGGGGGGCATGGTGTTGGAATAGAGCCTGTTAGAGAGTCTGGGGGGGCATGGTGTTGGGTCAGAGCCTGTTAGAGAGTCTGGAGGGACACGGTGTTGGGTCAGAGCCTGTTAGAGAGTCTGGAGGGACACGGTGTTGGAACAGAGCCTGCTAGACAGTCTGGGGAGGACATGGTGTTGGACTATAGCCTGTTAGAGAGTCTGGAGGGACATGGTGTTGGCACAGAGCCTGTTAGAGAGTCTGGGGGGGGCATGGTGTTGGAGTAGAGCCTGTTAGAGAGTCTGGGGGGGGCATGGTGTTGGGTCAGAGCCTGTTAGAGAGTCTGGAGGGACACGGTGTTGGGTCAGAGCCTGTTAGAGAGTCTGGAGGGACACGGTGTTGGAACAGAGCCTGTTAGACAGTCTGGGGAGGACATGGTGTTGGAATATAGCCTGTTAGAGAGTCTGGAGGGACATGGTGCTGGCACAGAGCCTGTTAGAGAGCCTGAAAGGGACACAGTGTTGGAGCAGAGCCTGTTAGAGAGTCTGGAGGGACACGGTGTTGGAACAGAGCCTGTTAGAGAGTCTGGAGAGACATGGTGTTGGAACAGATCTTGGGAGAGAGTCTGGAGGGACACGGTGTTGGAACAGAGCCTGTTAGAGAGTCTGGCGGGACACGGTATTGGAACAGAGCCTGTTAGAGAGTCTGGAGAGACACGGTGTTGGAACATATCTTGGTAGAGAGTCTGGAGGGACACGGTGTTGGAACAGAGCCTGTTAGAGATTCTGGCGGGACACGGTATTGGAACAGAGCCTGTTAGAGAGTCTGGGGGGGGGGGACATGGTGTTGGAACAGAACCTGTTAGAGAGTCTGGGGGGGCATGGTTTTGGAATAGAGCCTGTTAGAGAGTCAAGGGGGGTATGGTGTTGGGTCAGAGCCTGTTAGAGAGTCTGGAGGGACACGGTGTTGGGTCAGAGCCTGTTAGAGAGTCTGGAGGGACACGGTGTTGGAACAAAGCCTGTTAGACAGTCTGGGGAGGACATGGTGTTGGAATATAGCCTGTTAGAGAGTCTGGAGGGACATGGTGTTGGCACAGAGCCTGTTAGAGAGCCTGAAAGGGACACAGTGTTGGAGCAGAGCCTGTTAGAGAGTCTGGAGGGACACGGTGTTGGAACAGAGCCTGTTAGAGAGTCTGGAGAGACACGGTGTTGGAACAGATCTTGGTAGAGAGTCTGGAGGGACACGGTGTTGGAACAGAGCATGTTAGAGAGTCTGGCGGGACACGGTATTGGAACAGAGCCTGTTAGAGAGTCTGGAGAGACACGGTGTTGGAACATATCTTGGTAGAGAGTCTGGAGGGACACGGTGTTGGAACTGAGCCTGTTAGAGAGTCTGGCGGGACACGGTATTGGAACAGAGCCTGTTAGAGAGTCTGGGGGGGGGGGCATGGTGTTGGAATAGAGCCTGTTAGAGAGTCTGGGGGGGAATGGTGTTGGGTCAGAGTCTGTTAGAGAGTCTGGAGGGACACGGTGTTTGGTCAGAGCCTGTTAGACAGTCTGGGGAAGACATGGTGTTGGAATATAGCCTGTTAGAGAGTCTGGAGGGACATGGTGTTGGCACAGAGCCTGTTAGAGAGCCTGAAAGGGACACGGTGTTGGAGCAGAGCCTGTTAGAGAGTCTGGAGGGACATGGTGTTGGAACAGAGCCTGTTAGAGAGTCTGGAGAGACACGGTGTTGGAACAGAGCCTGTTAGAGAGTCTGGCAGGACACGGTATTGGAACAGAGCCTGTTAGAGAGTCTGGCGGGACACGGTATTGGAACAGAGCCTGTTAGAGAGTCTGGAGAGACACGGTGTTGGAACAGATCTTGGTAGAGAGTCTGGAGGGACACTGTGTTGGAACAGAGCCTGTTAGAGAGTCTGGAGAGACACAGTGTTGGAACAGATCTTGGTAGAGAGTCTGGAGGGACACGGTGTTGGAACAGAGCCTGTTAGAGAGTCTGGGGGGGCATGGTGTTGGAATAGAGCCTGTTAGAGAGTCTGGGGGGGCATGGTGTTGGGTCAGAGCCTGTTAGAGAGTCTGGAGGGACACAGTGTTTGAGCAGAGCCTGTTAGAGAGTCTGGGGGGGGGGGGGGGGGGCATGGTGTTGGAATAGAGCCTGTTAGAGAGTCTGGGGGGGCATGGTGTTGGAACAGAGTCTGTTAGAGAGTCTGGAGAGACACGGTGTTGGAACAGAGCCTGTTAGAGAGTCTGGCGGGACACGGTAATAGAACAGAGCCTGTTAGAGAGTCTGGAGAGACACAGTGTTGGAACAGATCTTGGTAGAGAGTCTGGAGGGACACGGTGTTGGAACAGAGCCTGTTAGAGAGTCTGGGTGGGCATGGTGTTGGAATAGAGCCTGTTAGAGAGTCTGGGGGGGCATGGTGTTGGGTCAGAGCCTGTTAGAGAGTCTGGAGGGACACAGTGTTGGGTCAGAGCCTGTTAGAGAGTCTGGAGGGACACGGTGTTGGAACAGAGCCTGTTAGACAGTCTGGGGAGGACATGGTGTTGGAATATAGCCTGTTAGAGAGTCTGGAGGGACATGGTGTTGGCACAGAGCCTGTTAGAGAGCCTGAAAGGGACACCGTGTTGGAGCAGAGCCTGTTAGAGAGTCTGGGGGGGGCATGGTGTTGGAATAGAGCCTGTTAGAGAGTCTGGGGGGGCATGGTGTTGGGTCAGAGCCTGTTAGAGAGTCTGGAGGGACACGGTGTTGGGTCAGAGCCTGTTAGAGAGTCTGGAGGGACACGGTGTTGGAACAGAGCCTGCTAGACAGTCTGGGGAGGACATGGTGTTGGAATATAGCCTGTTAGAGAGTCTGGAGGGACATGGTGTTGGCACAGAGCCTGTTAGAGAGTCTGGGGGGGGCATGGTGTTGGAATAGAGCCTGTTAGAGAGTCTGGGGGGGGCATGGTGTTGGGTCAGAGCCTGTTAGAGAGTCTGGAGGGACACGGTGTTGGGTCAGAGCCTGTTAGAGAGTCTGGAGGGACACGGTGTTGGAACAGAGCCTGTTAGACAGTCTGGGGAGGACATGGTGTTGGAATATAGCCTGTTAGAGAGTCTGGAGGGACATGGTGCTGGCACAGAGCCTGTTAGAGAGCCTGAAAGGGACACAGTGTTGGAGCAGAGCCTGTTAGAGAGTCTGGAGGGACACGGTGTTGGAACAGAGCCTGTTAGAGAGTCTGGAGAGACATGGTGTTGGAACAGATCTTGGGAGAGAGTCTGGAGGGACACGGTGTTGGAACAGAGCCTGTTAGAGAGTCTGGCGGGACACGGTATTGGAACAGAGCCTGTTAGAGAGTCTGGAGAGACACGGTGTTGGAACATATCTTGGTAGAGAGTCTGGAGGGACACGGTGTTGGAACAGAGCCTGTTAGAGATTCTGGCGGGACACTGTATTGGAACAGAGCCTGTTAGAGAGTCTGGGGGGGGGGGGACATGGTGTTGGAACAGAACCTGTTAGAGAGTCTGGGGGGGCATGGTTTTGGAATAGAGCCTGTTAGAGAGTCAAGGGGGGTATGGTGTTGGGTCAGAGCCTGTTAGAGAGTCTGGAGGGACACGGTGTTGGGTCAGAGCCTGTTAGAGAGTCTGGAGGGACACGGTGTTGGAACAAAGCCTGTTAGACAGTCTGGGGAGGACATGGTGTTGGAATATAGCCTGTTAGAGAGTCTGGAGGGACATGGTGTTGGCACAGAGCCTGTTAGAGAGCCTGAAAGGGACACGGTGTTGGAGCAGAGCCTGTTAGAGAGTCTGGAGGGACATGGTGTTGGAACAGAGCCTGTTAGAGAGTCTGGAGAGACACGGTGTTGGAACAGAGCCTGTTAGAGAGTCTGGCAGGACACGGTATTGGAACAGAGCCTGTTAGAGAGTCTGGCGGGACACGGTATTGGAACAGAGCCTGTTAGAGAGTCTGGAGAGACACGGTGTTGGAACAGATCTTGGTAGAGTGTCTGGAGGGACACTGTGTTGGAACAGAGCCTTTTAGAGAGTCTGGCGGGACACGGTGTTGGAACAGATCTTGGTAGAGAGTCTGGAGGGACACGGTGTTGGAACATAGCCTGTTAGAGAGTCTGGGGGGCATGGTGTTGGGTCAGAGCCTGTTAGAGAGTCTGGAGGGACACGGTGTTGGGTCAGAGCCTGTTAGACAGTCTGGGGAAGACATGGTGTGGGAATATAGCCTGTTAGAGAGTCTGGAGGGACATGGTGTTGGCACAGAGCCTGTTAGAGAGCTTGAAAGGGACACGGTGTTGGAGCAGAGCCTGTTAGATAGTCTGGAGGGACACGGTGTTGGAACAGAACCTGTTAGAGAGCCTGGGGGGAACACGGTGTTGGAACAGAGCCTGTTAGAGAGTCTGGGGGGAACACGGTGTTGGAACAGAGCCTGTTAGAGTCTGGGGGGACACAGTGTTGGAACAAAGCCTGGCAGAGAGTCTGGAGGGACACGGTGTTGGAACAGAACCTGTTAGAGAGTCTGGCGGGACACGGTGTTGGAACAGATTCTGGTAGAGCGTCTGGGGGGACACAGTGTTGGGTCAAAAGTAGTGCACTAAATAGGGAGAAGCGTGTCATTTGGAATATATAAATATTTACATACTTAATTGTGTGTTCTGCATAAGAAAGAAAAGTGATGTTGTGTTACTGTAATTGAGATGGAGAGGTGATTAGGTTGGTCTCTTAAATAAAGAAGCATGGCAGGATTTTCCAGTATACAGTGCCTTTGCAAAGAATTCAGACCTCTTGACTTTTTCCACATTTTGTTAGGTTACAGCCTTATTAGGGCTAGGCCTGTCGACAACTTCCGGTGAAATTGGAGGGTGCGCAATTCAAATAAATAATCATAACAATTATGGATATTAAACATTTAGGTACATACAAGTGTCTTGTATTGGTTGAAAGCTTGTTAATCTAACTGCATTGTCCGATTTACAGTAGGCTGTAGAGCGAAAGCATGCCATGCGATTGTTTGAGGACGGCGCCCCACAACAACATATTTTTCCACCGGCACATCCTTCTTAAAATCACAAATAGCGATTAAATATTCACTTACTTTTTGAAAATCTTCCTCTGATTTGCAATCCAAAGGGTCCCAGCTTCAACATGTATGGTCGTTTTGTCAGATAAAATCCTTCTTTATATCCCAAAAAGTCAGTTTAGTTGGCGCCATCAATTTGAGTAAACCACTCGTTCACCATGCAGACAAAGGAATACAAAAGGATACCGCTAAACTTTGTTAAAAGAAGTCAAAATGTATATCTATTCAATTCCCTAAAATGTAATTAAACTATAATATTTCATACAGAAAAAAGTATGTTCAATAGGAAAATGATATTAGCAGGTGCTAATAGGGACATGGTGGGACATGGTGTTCTTCGTCGCACCCACAGACTGATTTCCAAGTCTCAGTCTCAGTCCCAGTACTAAAACTCCACATTCTTCCTCGTTTGGGAAGAAACAAGCCTGAAACCTTGAACAAAGACTGTTGACATCTAGAGGAACAATAGGAATTGCAATCTGGGAGCTGGATTTGGAAATGACCCTATACCTTCCATTGTAAGAGCATGGGCTCGCAAAAAAAACCCAATTGGGTTGTTTTTTCTTTGGATTTTCTCCTACCATATCTATTGTGTTATAGTCTTATACATTATTTTAACATTTCTAAACACTTAACAGTGTTTTCTAAACAGTGGTAACAATTATATATATATATCCTGGCTTCTGGGCCTGAGTAACAGGCAGTTTACTTTGGGCACGTCAGTCAGACAGAAATTCAGAAAAAATGTCCTTAGCCTGAAGAAGTTTTAAAATTCATAAAATATTTGTTTTCCCCTCATCAATGTACAAACAATACCCCATAATGACAAACCAAAAACTGTTTTTTAGAAATGTTTGCTAATTTTGTATAAAAAAAAATGAAATTTCACATTCACATAAGTATTAAGACCCTTTGCTCAGTACTTTGACAGCAAATTCAGCCTCAAGTCTTCTGGAGTATGACGCTACAAGCTTGACATACCTGTATTTGGGGAGTTTCTCCCTTTATTCTTTGCATATCCTCATAAACTCTGTCAGGTTGAATGGGGAGTGTTGCTGCACAGCTATTTCCAGGTCTCTCCAGAGACGTTCGATCGGGTTCAAGTCCGGGCTCTTACTGGGCCACTCAAGGACATTCAAAGATGTCCTTGTTTTCTTGGCTGTGTGCTTAGGGTTGTTGTGCTGTTGTCACCACAATATGAGGTCCTGAGTATTCTGGGGCAAGTTTTCATCAAGGATCTCTTTGTACTTTTCTCCATTAATCTTTTTAACTAGTCTCCCAGTCCCTGCCGTTTAAAAACATCCCCACAGCATGATGCTGCTACCACCATGCTTCAACATAGGGATGGTGACAGGTTTCCTCCAGATGTGATGCATTGCATTCAGGCCAAAGAGTTCAATCTTGGTTTCATCAGACTAGAGAATCTTATTTCTTATGGTCTGATAGTCTTTAGGTGCCTTTTACTGAGGAGGGTGTCATTTGGAATGAGTCTTTTGTCTGGCCACTCCATCATAAAGGACTGTTGTAGAGATGGTTGTCCTTCTGGAAGTTTCTCCCATCTCCACAGAGGAACTCTAGATCTCTGTCAGACTGACCATCGGGTTCTTGGTCACCTCCCTGACCAAGGCCCTTCTCCCCCGATTGCTCAGTTTGGACGGGCGGCCAGCTTATGGGAAGAGTCTTGGTGGTTCCAAACTTCTTCCATTTAAGAATGATGGAGGTCAGTGTGTTCTTGGGGACCTTCAATACTGCAGACATTTTGTTGGTCCCCTTCCCCAGATCTGTGCCTTTACACAATCATGTCTCGGAGCTCTACTGACAATTCCTTCGACCTGATGGCTTGGTTTTTACTCTAACATGCACAGTCAACTGTAGGACCTTATATAGACATGTGTGTGCCTTATCAAATCAATTGAATTTACCACAAGTGGACTCCAATCAAGTTGCATCAACATCTCAAGGATGACAAATGGAAACAGGATGCACCTGAGCTCAATTTCGAGTCACATAGCAACGGGTCTGAATACATGTAAATGTGACCCGATTTAGGAAACTAGGTCACAAGTCACGACTTCACAGGAAGTGAAGTTCCGTTTGAACGTGAATAAAAAAAAAATAATCAAAATGCGTTTTTTGCCTTAATAACAAACTTGAATGCCATCTGTAAATGTGGATAACATTGTTCAATTATGGGCCTTGTTGGTTAAGCCACAGAAAAAGTTGCAACCTTCTCAGTAGCCATGATTACCTGAGATAACGAGTGGGCTGGACATGCCGAGACAGGAGTTCGGATTGGTCTGCCATATAGAAGGCTTCTGTCTATTTGAGTTCGTCAGTCTGTGTTGGTTATCCTGTCGAACGCGGCTTTTAAAAAAGTATTTGTTTGTGGAACTGCATAAGTGTTGCTCTCCACTTTCTTGGGGATCAAGTTTTTAAATCAGTGGAATTAGAGTACGATAGCTAAAGAGATGGAGAAAAAGAACTGTCTCCGGATTACATCTTCAAAAGTAAGGGCAACTGTGGTGTAGCATTCCTGACAGGGAGATGCATCCATGACGCATGATGATGTATACAGGGAAGATAGTCTAGCGTTAGTTAGCTGGCTACATTTTCAGATATTACATATTTCTAATTTTGACAGAAGGTAGTTTCATTTCAAGCTAAAGCTTACTGTTAGCTAGCTAACACTGGACCTGGTTCGTTAGCTCCCAGCACTGGGGCATTGTTGCCAATGTTTAACTAGCTTATGTTAGCTGGCTGGCTTGTTAGCTAACGTTACGTGACGTGTGTGATCTTAAACGTTGTTTACCTAGCCAGTTTCATTGTTCAACTAGCTAGCTAGCTATATGTCTTAAGCTAAAGTGTACTGTTAGCTAGCCAGCTAACATTAGCTGGCTGGCTCCCTAGCTGACGTTATTATTTGTTTCCCAGAGCTGTTTGCTTTTCTATTTAGAGCCTAATGTTAGCTAGCTAACATTGAATCTGGTTGGTTAGCTCCCAGCACAGTGGCAGTGTTGGCAATTTGTTAATTGTTACTTAACTACCTAACGTTAGCTGGCTGGCCCGTTAGCTAACATTAGGTAATTTGTGTACAACACCCGTTGAATATGGCCGGGGTCAGTAAACGTCTGCAAAAAAAGCATAATGAAAGTGTTGCCGAGATGGGTGGGGCTACATCTTAATAAGAGGGTGTGGCTAAAAGAAGAGCTCTTCTCTAGATACCAAAACATTCACAGGCAATTTTCTCAAAAGTGAGTTTACAAGTTGATCAACTTTAAAAGCAGATTTTACTTTTTTGTTCCTCAAATTAAGTGTATAATATACAATTTTGCAGCTCCGAGACTTTTATCCAGGCGGAGATTCACAAATGAGGTATTTCATATTATTATTTTTTTTGCAAATATTTAAAATAACCTGTTTTCTCTTTGTCATTCTAGGTTATTGTGAGTAGATGGGGAAATATTTGTGTTTAATACATTTTAGAATAACGCTGAAACGTAACAAAATGTGGAAAAAGTCAACGGGTCAGAATACTTTCCAAAGGCACTATGTTTTTACGTCTGTTCATACAAAGGAATCCACCTACATCTGTGCAAACGCAGCTTGAGAAAACACCATAGTTAAACAATTGGGGGGGACGGAATGGAGAGGACAGATTCTTCTGATAACCACAGAGGACACTTCTGATGTGGTGTGTTTCCCAAATGGCACCCAATTCCCTAGATAGTGCACTTCTTTTGACCAGGGTGCAATGGGGCCGAGGAGTTTTACTCTTTGTGTACAGAGCCCCACAGTGGAGCTGTCAGAATTCCCATAAAACCTAGAGGTCAAACCGGGAAATGGTTCCAATTGGTTTTCCGCTATTCATTTTTCCCCATAAGGGATTTTAGAAACACAAGGACCGTGTTTTGTGTAGGCCTCACCCTGGTGTGACGGTTTGATCACCATGTCAATCTCTCCAGGACGAGGTGACGTTTAGCAATATATTCACCTCTATTAACTGTCACATTCAACAATGATAATTAGCATAAAAGTAGACTACAAATCCCTGAAAATCAGATTGGAAAACTGCAAATCCCTGCATGCTCTAGCACGTCATTGCTAGCTGACAATTTTGCTAACAGGTATTGTGCACTTTAAAACTTGCACTAGACAGTTCACACAATTGTTAATTTAAAAAGAAATGTAGCTTATTTATTAATTACTACATTTAGCTAACATTAGATAGTTAATCCAGAGATTGTTACCTTTGACTCGATTCGTCAGTCTCGTCCAGATCATCATGGGATTTGTAGTTCTTTATGATAGCCACATTAGCAGCTAATTAGAATTTCATTTTTTGAGGGGATAAATAGAGTTCCAAACATCTCTGCCAAGGTGCATAGAAGCTGGTCTGGCTTGTGGTGACCCAACGCTCTGTTAAGACACTTTATGTTGGTGTTTCCTTTATTTTGTCAGCTACCTGAATTTGCTTTGATTACCAAAACGTACCATTTTTTGGAAACAAAATATGCTCTACAGAGATGATGAACTCCACCCACACCATCTAGAAGCCTGAACAGTTTCTTTACATTCAAGGCAACGTTAAGATATTGACCAAGCCCCGCTCAGTTAATACCTTCCATCCTTTCTAAGTGTTATTTTCGCACAATTTTCTATACTGTCAGGGGTGTTTTCAGTTGTAATTGTGTACCCATTCGTTTGAACTCCTCTCTCAGATCTGCTATTGTTGGCTCAAAAGAGAAGCCCCATGCGGTCCAATCACAGAGTGCTTTAAGTTCAAATGTGAATTCCATAAACTTGAATACCCCCTCGGTTGTCAAATCGCGCAGAGTACTTGGGTTGTTGCACAATAGCAACCACAGCCCATGTAAGTCAGTTTATAACATTCTATCATTGGTTACTCTGAGAGTTCCTCATATTGATATTGGCCACAAACCTTGGAAAAGTAACTCCAGTGTTTTTTTTACATGATCCTTGTTTTAGTGGCCTTGATTGCATTTCAGCGTTGAGCCTTTTTTGTAGATGTCTTCAACACTATTGTGGAAAAATCATTATCCCTTCAGAAAATTAAGGGTTAAAGGTAGATCGAATGCCTGGTACACTCCGGCATTATCGAAGAGTGCAGTGAATAAAGTCAGAACATCTGCTCTCTCAGCCACTGCCTATCACCAAGGGAGTACCCCAAGGCTCAATCCTAGTCCCCAAGCTCTTCTCAATTTACATCAACAACATAGCTCAGGGGGTAGGAAGCTCTCTTATCCATTTATGTGCAGATGATACAGTCTAATACTCAGCTGGCCCCTCCCCGAATTTTGTGTTAAACGCTCGACAACAATGGTTCCCAAACTTTTTAGAGTTCCGTACCCCTTAGTGATTATGATTGATTGATTGTTTTTTATAAGATACATTTAATGCTAGCTAGCAACTTACCTTGGCTTCTACTGCATTCATGTAACAGGCAGGCTCCTCGTGGAGTGCAATGAGAGACAGGTGGTTAGAGTGTTGGACTAGTTAACTGTAAGGTTGCAAGATTGTATCCTCCGTGCTGACAAGGTGAAAATCTGTTCTGCCCCTGAACAAGGTAGTTAACCCACCGTTCCTAGGCCATCATTGAAAATAAGAATGTGTTCTTAACTGACTTGCCTAGTTAAATAAAGGTATAAAAAAATAAAAATATTGGCAAAATCGGCACCCAAAAATACTGATTTCCAATTGTTATGAAAACTTGAAATCGGCCATTCTGATTAATCGGTCGACCTCTACTCCAGAACAAAGGTCATGTGGTTTGGTATGAATGCCCCTCTCCCCACTGGTGTGATTACTTCCTCTGAGGGTTTAGAGCTTGGGAGTATGGCTAGATGGTACACTGTCCTTCTCTCAGCACATATCTAATCTGCAGGCTAAAGTTACAGTGCCTTGCGAAAGTATTGAGCCCCCTTGAACTTTTGCCACATTTCAGGCTTCAAACATAAAGATATAAAACTGTAATTTTTTGTGAAGAATCAACAACAAGTGGGACACAATCATGAAGTGGAACGACATTTATTGGATATGGACAAACTTTTTTAACAAATCAAAAACTGAAAAATTGCTCGTGCAAAATTATTCAGCCCCCTTAAGTTAATACTTTGTAGCGCCACCTTTTGCTACGATTACAGCTGTAAGTCGCTTGGGGTATGTCTCTATCAGTTTTGCACATCGAGAGACTGACATTTTTTCCCATTCTTCCTTGCAAAACAGCTCGAGCTCAGTGAGGTTGGATGGAGAGCATTTGTGAACAGCAGTTTTCAGTTCTTTCCACATATTCTCGATTGGATTCAGGTCTGGACTTTGACTTGGCCATTCTAACACCTGTTAGAATGTATATTTTTGAACCATTCCATTGTAGATTTTGCTTTATGTTTTGGATCATTGTCTTGTTGGAAGACAAATCTCCATCCCAGTCTCAGGTCTTTTGCAGACTACATCAGGTTTTCTTCCAGAATGGTCCTGTATTTGGCTCCATCCATCTTCCCATCAATTTTAACCATCTTCCCTGTCCCTGCTGAAGAAAAGCAGGCCCAAACCATGATGCTGCCACCACCCTGTTTGACAGTGGGGATGGTGTGTTCAGGGTGATGAGCTGTGTTGCTTTTACGCCAAACATAACATTTTGCATTGTTGCCAAAAAGTTCAATTTTGGTTTCATCTGACCAGAGCACCTTCTTCCACATGTTTGGTGTGTCTCCCAGGTGGCTTGTGGCAAACTTTAAACAACACTTTTGATGGATATCTTTAAGAAATGGCTTTCTTCTTGCCACTCTTCCATAAAGGCCAGATTTGTGCAATATACGACTGATTGTTGTCCTATGGACAGAGTCTCCCACCTCAGCTGTAGATCTCTGCAGTTCATCCAGAGTGATCATGGGCCTCTTGGCTGCATCTCTGATCAGTCTTCTCCTTGTATGAGCTGAAAGTTTAGAGGGACGGCCAGGTCTTGGTAGATTTGCAGTGGTCTGATACTCCTTCCATTTCAATATTATCGCTTGCACATTGCTCCTTGGGATGTTTAAAGCTTGGGAAATCTTTTTGTATCCAAATCCGGCTTTAAACTTCTTCACAACAGTATCTCGGACCTGCCTGGTGTGTTCCTTGTTCTTCATGATGCTCTCTGCGCTTTTAACGGACCTCTGAGACTATCACAGTGCAGGTGCATTTATACGGAGACTTGATTACACACAGGTGGATTGTATTTATCATCATTAGTCATTTAGGTCAACATTGGATCATTCAGAGATCCTCACTGAACTTCTGGAGAGAGTTTGCTGCACTGAAAGTAAAGGGGCTGAATAATTTTGCACGCCCAATTTTTCAGTTTTTGATTTGTTAAAAAAGTTTGAAATATCCAATAAATGTCGTTCCACTTCATGATTGTGTCCCACTTGTTGTTGATTCTTCACAAACAAAATACAGGTTTATATCTTTATGTTTGAAGCCTGAAATGTGGCAAAAGGTCGCAAAGTTCAAGGGGGCCGAATACTTTTGCAAGGCACTGTATATATTGTATTATTTTTAATCCCAGGCCCTGCAGGTGGCCTTTTGACTTTTGGTAGACCGTCATTGTAAATACAAATTTGTTCTTAACTGACTTGCCTAGATAAATAAAGGTTAAATAAATACATAAATTATACTGAAATCATTCAAAAAAGAGATTATGCTTGTGTCAAGGCCAGGAACACAGGCTTAGGACCAGACTGCAAGTTCTTAAGCAACTGAGGAGTCATTGTTTAAGACACATCAAAAAGGCTACATCTGAGTATTATATAAACACTCTTTCAGATTGTAATGGGAACCCTGGAAAAGATTCTGGAAAATTGTCAAATCCCTTGAAGGACTACTTCCTCCTCTCTGCCTCAACAAATGAATTCAGACAGGGACCTCATTACAGGAAAGAAATGCCATCCTCGATGCATTTAATTACCACTTTATTTCAGCGGGATATCTCTCTGTCTTTCAAATAACTTCTATGCCTATTCACAATTATATTGGGCTGGATGCCGATAGGAGAAACTTCCTGAATGATCAGATAAATTATAGTCAAAAGCTTTTCATTTAGGCTATTTACAGAAACATACCATCCTGGAAGCTTTGCAATAGACAACAGGAAATCCACAGGGGCTGATCAATTGCATCCGGGTCAAGTTAAGTGTGTAGCGCTCATCATCATTGGCTCATCATCATTGGCTCAAAAAGAACACATTTTTACATAACATCGTTATCAGAAAACATTCCTTAAGTATGTGAATCAGCTGTTGTGCTGCCACTCCAGAAGGATGGGGACAGTAGTGATATTAATTATTATCTCTCTCTCTCTCTCTATATATATATATATATATCTATATCTTTCAATGCTTCCTTGTCTGGCTAAGATTCTAGAATCCCTGGGTATTGTACAACTTGGCTCTTTTCTTTATATGAGAAATGTATTTTGAATGTAAACCAATCAGGGTTTAGGCCTGGACATCCAATCAGGGTTTAGGCCTGGACATCCAATCAGGGTTTAGGCCTGGACATCCAATCAGGGTTTAGGCCTGGACATCTAATCAGGGTTTAGGCCTGGACATCCAATCAGGGTTTAGGCCTGGGCATCCAATCAGGGTTTAGGCCTGGACATCCAATCAGGGTTTAGGCCTGGGCATCCAATCAGGGTTTAGGCCTGGACATCCAATCAGGGTTTAGGCCTGGACATCTAATCAGGGTTTAGGCCTGGACATCCAATCAGGGTTTAGGCCTGGGCATCCAATCAGGGTTTAGGCCTGGACATCCAATCAGGGTTTAGGCCTGGGCATCCAATCAGGGTTTAGGCCTGGACATCCAATCAGGGTTTAGGCCTGGACATCCAATCAGGGTTTAGGCCTGGGCATCCAATCAGGGTTTAGGCCTGGACATCCAATCAGGGTTTAGGCCTGGACATCTAATCAGGGTTTAGGCCTGGACATCCAATCAGGGTTTAGGCCTGGGCATCCAATCAGGGTTTAGGCCTGGACATCCAATCAGGGTTTAGGCCTGGGCAGAGCCCTATTACAGCAACCACTACAGTTGTTAATGATCTTGTCTGTAGATAATAAAATGAACTGTGTTGCTTTGTTTGTGGCCCTGTCAAAAAGCGTTTGATACTGTTGATCAATGTTCCCTTTAAGCTGCGCATATGCACTGGTGTGGGACTGCCGCACGTAAGTAATATCAGCCTTCACAGAGAAGCACGAGATTGGACTTCACTCAAGTTATCCCCTTTAGCGGGATAAGCAAATCAGTTGTAAAGCTTTTTTTCTGTCCTATTACTGTGTGTATGTACTGACATCTAACTGATAGAAACACACACACACATTATTATTCTCTGGGGAGACCTGAAAATAGCTGTGCAGCAACACTGGCAGAACATAACACAACCTGGCAGAGCTTGAGAGGATCTGCATAGAAGAATGGGAGAAACTCCCCAAATACAGGTGTGCCAAGCTTGTAGCGTCATACCCAAGAAGACTCAAGGCTGTAATCGCTGCCAAAGGTGCTTCAACAAAGTACTGAGTAAAGGGTCTGAATACTTATGTAAATGTGTTATTTCATTTTTTTTATATACAAACATTTCTAAAAACCTGTTTTTTTGCTTTGTCATTATGGGGTTTGTAGATTGGTGAGGGGAAAACAACTATTTATTACATTTTAAAATAAGGCTGTAACCTAACAAAATGTGGAAAATATCAAGGTGTCTGAATACTTTCCAAGGGTATCCTGCTATGTTTCTTCATTTCAACCACTCCTAGACAGCAAAATTGTTGCTTGAGAAGTTGCTCTTTGCTAAGAAGCTATTTTGGTTTTCTTCTTGACCATTGTAATTGAAAACATTCACAGTAAGGTACTTTATTGTTGCCCAAAAATGATTTGATATTGTGTTAAAATATCTGCAATGGACCTTTAAGTGCCCTTTGACAGAGAGGAAGGGGCACATCTTCGGCTTTCATGAACAAGTGTAGGATCACGTGCAACTACGTCAACAAATGTAATTGGCTAATCCTTTTATCATGTGCAACCACGTCAAGAATTGTAATTGGCTAATCCAAGTAAATCAACGATTTTAATTGGCTGATGCACGTTTTTGAGGCGGAGAAACAGTTTAAGGCAAACTTTCTCTAATGTTCACAAGTACAGTGAGGCAAAAAAAGTATTTAGTCAGCCACCAATTGTGCAAGTTCTCCCACTTAAAAAGATGAGAGAGGTCTGTAATTTTCATCATAGGTACACTTCAACTATGACAGACAAAACGAGGAAAAAAATCCAGAAAATCACATTGTAGGATTTTTAATGAATTTATTTGCAAATTATGTTGGAAAATAAGTATTTGGTCAATAACAAAAGTTTATCTCAATACTTTGTTATATACCCTTTGTTGGCAATGACAGAGGTCAAACGTCTTCAAAGTCTTCACAAGGTTTTCACACACTGTTGCTGGTATTTTGATGAAAATTACAGGCCTCTCTCATATTTTTAAGTGGGAGAACTTGCATAATTGGTGGCAGACTAAATACTTTTTTTGCCCCACTGTATGTTCCCCCCTCAAATTCCGCAAGAGTGAAAACATCGATTTCACTGTAATTCCTGGAAAGGGGTGATTGCGTTGGTTCCCTTGGAAACAACAGCATAGAAGGAATGTCTAGAATGTGTGCTTTAAACAAGGCCCCCACCAGCATCTGTGCAAATGCAGCTGGAGGAAGCACAGTAGTTAAACAATCAGGGCGGAGGGGAAAGGGGACAGATTCTGCTGTAGAGAGGATTACTTTACTAATCAACTGTACACAATGTCCAACAGGAATTTGACTTCCTCTACATCCCAACCCATCCGAAAGACATACATTCTGTACATACAGTTTTAAGATATAGATCAGATCTACAGAATATAGATACAGTTGAAGATATAGATCAGATCTACAGAATATAGATACAGTTGAAGATATAGATCAGATCTACAGAATATACATACAGCTGACGATATAGACAGTTATAGATGACCATATGGGGATGTTTTACTAGACAGTTAGAGATGACCATATGGGGAAGTTTTACTGGACAGTTAGAGACAGTTATAGATGACCATATGGGGATATTTTACTAGACAGTTAGAGACAGTTATAGATGGCCATATGGGGATGTTGTACTGGACAGTTATAGACAGTTATAGATGACCATATGGGGATGTTTTACTAGACAGTTATAGACAGTTATAGATGACCATATGGGGTTGTTTAACTAGACAATTAGAGACAGTTATAGATGGCCATATGGGGATGTTGTACTGGACAGTTATAGACAGTTATAGATGACCATATGGGGATGTTTTACTAGACAGTTATAGATGACCATATGGGGATGTTTTACTAGACAGTTATAGATGACCATATGGGGATGTTTTACTAGACAGTTAGAGACAGTTATAGATGACCATATGGGGATGTTTTACTAGACAGTTAGAGACAGTTATAGATGACCATATGGGGATGTTTCACTAGACAGTTATAGACAGTTATAGATGACCATATGGGGATGTTTTACTGGACAGTTATAGAGGACCATATGGGGATGTTTTACTGGACAGTTATAGACAGTTATAGATGACCATATGGGGATGTTTTACTGGACAGTTATAGATGACCATATGGGGATGTTTTACTGGACAGTTATAGACAGTTATAGATGACCATATGGGGATGTTTTACTAGACAGTTATAGATGACCATATGGGGATGTTTTACTGGACAGTTATAGATGACCATATGGGGATGTTTTACTAGACAGTTATAGATGACCATATGGGGATGTTTTACTGGACAGTTATAGACAGTTATAGATGACCATATGGGGATGTTTTACTAGACAGTTAGAGACAGTTATAGATGACCATATGGGGATGTTGTACTAGACAGAGACAGTTATAGATGACCATATGGGGATATTTTACTAGACAGTTATAGATGACCATATGGGGATGTTTTACTGGACAGTTATAGAGGACCATATGGGGATGTTTTACTGGACAGTTATAGACAGTTATAGATGACCATATGGGGATGTTTTACTGGACAGTTATAGACAGTTATAGATGACCATATGGGGATGTTTTACTAGACAGTTATAGATGACCATATGGGGATGTTTTACTGGACAGTTACAGATGACCATATGGGGATGTTTTACTAGACAGTTATAGATGACCATATGGGGATGTTTCACTAGACAGTTATAAACAGTTATAGATGACCATATGGGGATGTTTTACTAGACAGTTATAGATGACCATATGGGGATAATTTACTAGACAGTTATAGACAGTTATAGATGACCATATGGGGATGTTTAACTAGACAATTAGAGACAGTTATAGATGACCATATGGGGATGTTTAACTAGACAGTTAGAGACAGTTATAGATGACCATATGGGGATGTTTTACTGGACGGTTATAGAGGACCATATGGGGATGTTTTACTAGACAGTTAGAGACAGTTATAGATGACCATATGGGGATGTTGTACTAGACAGTTAGAGACAGTTATAGATGACCATGTGGGGATATTTTACTAGACAGTTATAGATGACCATATGGGGATGTTTTACTGGACAGTTAGAGACAGTTATAGATGACCATATGGGGATGTTTCACTAGACAGTTATAGACAGTTATAGATGACCATATGGGAATGTTTTACTGGACAGTTAGAGACAGTTATAGATGACCATATGGGGATGTTTTACTGGACAGTTAGAGACAGTTATAGATGACCATATGGGGATGTATTACTGGACAGTTATAGATGACCATATGAGGATGTTTTACTAGACAGTTATAGACAGTTATAGATGACCATATGGGGATGTTTTACTGGACAGTTAGAGACAGTTATAGATGACCATACGGGGATGTTTCACTAGAAAGTTAGAGATGACCATACGGGGATGTTTCACTAGACAGTTATAGATGAACATATGGGGATGTTTCACTAGACAGTTAAATATGGCCATATGGGGATGTTTTACTAGACAGTTAGAGACAGTTATAGATGACCATATGGGGATGTTTTACTGGACAGTTATAGATGACCATATGGGGATGTTTTACTGGACAGTTATAGATGACCATATGGGGATGTTTTACTAGACAGTTATAGATGACCACATGGGGATGTTTTACTGGACAGTTACAGACAGTTATAGATGACCATATGGGGATGTTTTACTGGACAGTTATAGACAGTTATAGATGACCATATGGGGATGTTTTACTGGACAGTTATAGACAGTTATAGATGACCATATGGGGATGTTTTACTAGACAGTTATAGATGACCATATGGGGATGTTTTACTGGACAGTTACAGATGACCATATGGGGATGTTTTACTAGACAGTTATAGATGACCATATGGGGATGTTTCACTAGACAGTTATAAACAGTTATAGATGACCATATGGGGATGTTTTACTAGACAGTTATAGATGACCATATGGGGATAATTTACTAGACAGTTATAGACAGTTATAGATGACCATATGGGGATGTTTAACTAGACAATTAGAGACAGTTATAGATGACCATATGGGGATGTTTAACTAGACAGTTAGAGACAGTTATAGATGACCATATGGGGATGTTTTACTGGACGGTTATAGAGGACCATATGGGGATGTTTTACTAGACAGTTAGAGACAGTTATAGATGACCATATGGGGATGTTGTACTAGACAGTTAGAGACAGTTATAGATGACCATGTGGGGATATTTTACTAGACAGTTATAGATGACCATATGGGGATGTTTTACTGGACAGTTAGAGACAGTTATAGATGACCATATGGGGATGTTTCACTAGACAGTTATAGACAGTTATAGATGACCATATGGGAATGTTTTACTGGACAGTTAGAGACAGTTATAGATGACCATATGGGGATGTTTTACTGGACAGTTAGAGACAGTTATAGATGACCATATGGGGATGTATTACTGGACAGTTATAGATGACCATATGAGGATGTTTTACTAGACAGTTATAGACAGTTATAGATGACCATATGGGGATGTTTTACTGGACAGTTAGAGACAGTTATAGATGACCATACGGGGATGTTTCACTAGAAAGTTAGAGATGACCATACGGGGATGTTTCACTAGACAGTTATAGATGAACATATGGGGATGTTTCACTAGACAGTTAAATATGGCCATATGGGGATGTTTTACTAGACAGTTAGAGACAGTTATAGATGACCATATGGGGATGTTTTACTGGACAGTTATAGATGACCATATGGGGATGTTTTACTGGACAGTTATAGATGACCATATGGGGATGTTTTACTAGACAGTTATAGATGACCACATGGGGATGTTTTACTGGACAGTTACAGACAGTTATAGATGACCATATGGGGATGTTTTACTGGACAGTTATAGACAGTTATAGATGACCATATGGGGATGTTTTACTAGACAGTTATAGATTACCATATGGGGATGTTTTACTGGACAGTTATAGACAGTTTTAGATGACCATATGGGGATGTTTTACTAGACAGTTATAGACAGTTATAGATGACCATATGGGGATGTTTTACTAGACAGTTAGAGACAGTTATAGATGACCATATGGGGATGTTTCACTAGACAGTTATAGACAGTTATAGATGACCATATGGGGATGTTTTACTAGACAGTTATAGATGACCATATGGGGATGTTTTACTAGACAGTTATAGACAGTTATAGATGACCATATGGGGATGTTTCACTAGACAGTTATAGACAGTTATAGATGACCATATGGGGATGTTTTACTAGACAGTTATAGATGACCATATGGGGATGTTTTACTAGACAATTAGAGACAGTTATAGATGACCATATGGGGATGTTTAACTAGACAGTTAGAGACAGTTATAGATGACCATATGGGGATGTTTTACTGGACAGTTATAGAGGACCATATGGGGATGTTTTACTAGACAGTTAGAGACAGTTATAGATGACCATATGGGGATGTTGTACTAGACAGTTAGAGACAGTTATAGATGACCATATGGGGATATTTTACTATACAGTTATAGATGACCATATGGGGATGTTTTACTGGACAGTTATAGAGTACCATATGGGGATGTTTTACTGGACAGTTAGAGACAGTTATAGATGACCATATGGTGATGTTTTACTAGACAGTTATAGATGACCATATGGGGATGTTTCACTAGACAGTTAGAGACAGTTATAGATGACCATATGGGGATGTTTCAGTAGACAGTTATAGACAGTTATAGATGACCATATGGGGATGTTTAACTAGACAGTTAGAGACAGTTATAGATGACCATATGGGGATGTTTTACTGCTCAGTTATAGATGACCATATGGGGATGTTTTACTAGACAGTTATAGATGACCATATGGGGATGTTTTACTAGACAGTTATAGACAGTTATAGATGACCATATGGGGATGTTTTACTGGACAGTTATAGAGGACCATATGGGGATGTTTTACTGGACAGTTAGAGACAGTTATAGATGACCATATGGGGATGTTTCACTAGACAGTTATAGACAGTTATAGATGACCATATGGGGATGTTGTACTAGACAGTTAGAGACAGTTATAGATGACCATATGGGGATGTTTTACTAGACAGTTAGAGACAGTTATAGATGACCATATGGGGATGTTGTACTAGACAGTTAGAGACAGTTATAGATGACCATATGGGGATATTTTACTAGACAGTTATAGATGACCATATGGGGATGTTTTACTGGACAGTTATAGAGGACCATATGGGGTTGTTTTACTGGACAGTTAGAGACAGTTATAGATGACCATATGGGGATGTTTCACTAGACAGTTATAGACAGCTATAGATGACCATATGGGGATGTTTCACTAGACAGTTATAGACAGTTATAGATGACCATATGGGATGTTGTACTAGACAGTTAGAGACAGTTATAGATGAACATATGGGGATGTTTTACTAGACAGTTAGAGACAGTTATAGAGGACCATATGGGGATATTTTACTAGACAGTTATAGATGACCATATGGGGATGTTTTACTGGACAGTTATAGAGGACCATATGGGGATGTTTTACTGGACAGTTATAGACAGTTTTAGATGACCATATGGGGATGTTTTACTAGACAGTTATAGACAGTTATAGATGACCATATGGGGATGTTTTACTAGACAGTTAGAGACAGTTATAGATGACCATATGGGGATGTTTCACTAGACAGTTATAGACAGTTATAGATGACCATATGGGGATGTTTTACTAGACAGTTATAGATGACCATATGGGGATGTTTTACTAGACAGTTATAGACAGTTATAGATGACCATATGGGGATGTTTAACTAGACAATTAGAGACAGTTATAGATGACCATATGGGGATGTTTAACTAGACAGTTAGAGACAGTTATAGATGACCATATGGGGATGTTTTACTGGACAGTTATAGAGGACCATATGGGGATGTTTTACTAGACAGTTAGAGACAGTTATAGATGACCATATGGGGATGTTGTACTAGACAGTTAGAGACAGTTATAGATGACCATATGGGGATATTTTACTATACAGTTATAGATGACCATATGGGGATGTTTTACTGGACAGTTATAGAGTACCATATGGGGATGTTTTACTGGACAGTTAGAGACAGTTATAGATGACCATATGGTGATGTTTTACTAGACAGTTATAGATGACCATATGGGGATGTTTCACTAGACAGTTAGAGACAGTTATAGATGACCATATGGGGATGTTTCAGTAGACAGTTATAGACAGTTATAGATGACCATATGGGGATGTTTAACTAGACAGTTAGAGACAGTTATAGATGACCATATGGGGATGTTTTACTGCTCAGTTATAGATGACCATATGGGGATGTTTTACTAGACAGTTATAGATGACCATATGGGGATGTTTTACTAGACAGTTATAGACAGTTATAGATGACCATATGGGGATGTTTTACTGGACAGTTATAGAGGACCATATGGGGATGTTTTACTGGACAGTTAGAGACAGTTATAGATGACCATATGGGGATGTTTCACTAGACAGTTATAGACAGTTATAGATGACCATATGGGGATGTTGTACTAGACAGTTAGAGACAGTTATAGATGACCATATGGGGATGTTTTACTAGACAGTTAGAGACAGTTATAGATGACCATATGGGGATGTTGTACTAGACAGTTAGAGACAGTTGTAGATGACCATATGGGGATATTTTACTAGACAGTTATAGATGACCATATGGGGATGTTTTACTGGACAGTTATAGAAGACCATATGGGGATGTTTTACTGGACAGTTAGAGACAGTTATAGATGACCATATGGGGATGTTTCACTAGACAGTTATAGACAGCTATAGATGACCATATGGGGATGTTTCACTAGACAGTTATAGACAGTTATAGATGACCATATGGGGATGTTGTACTAGACAGTTAGAGACAGTTATAGATGAACATATGGGGATGTTTTACTAGACAGTTAGAGACAGTTATAGAGGACCATATGGGGATGTTTTACTGGACAGTTAGAGACAGTTAGAGATGACCATACGGGGATGTTTCACTAGACAGTTATAGATGACCATATGGGGATGTTTCACTAGACAGTTATAGATGACCATATGGGGATGTTTTACTAGACAGTTATAGATGACCATATGGGGATGTTTTACTGGACAGTTATAGACAGTTATAGATGACCATATGGGGATGTTTTACTGGACAGTTATAGACAGTTATAGATGACCATATGGGGATGTTTTACTAGACAGTTAGAGACAGTTATAGATGACCATATGGGGATGTTTTACTAGACAGTTATAGATGACCATATGGGGATGTTTTACTGGACAGTTATAGACAGTTATAGATGACCATATGGGGATGTTTTACTGGACAGTTATAGACAGTTATAGATGACCATATGGGGATGTTTTACTAGACAGTTAGAGACAGTTATAGATGACCATATGGGGATGTTTCACTAGACAGTTATAGACAGTTATAGATGACCATATGGGGATGTTTTACTAGACAGTTATAGATGACCATATGCGGATGTTTTACTAGACAGTTATAGACAGTTATAGATGACCATATGGGGATGTTTAACTAGACAGTTATAGACAGTTATAGATGACCATATGGGGATGTTTAACTAGACAGTTAGAGACAGTTATAGATGACCATATGGGGATGTTTTACTGCTCAGTTATAGATGACCATATGGGGATGTTTTACTAGACAGTTATAGATGACCATATGGGGATGTTTTACTAGACAGTTATAGACAGTTATAGATGACCATATGGGGATGTTTTACTGGACAGTTATAGAGGACCATATGGGGATGTTTTACTGGACAGTTAGAGACAGTTATAGATGACCATATGGGGATGTTTCACTAGACAGTTATAGACAGTTATAGATGACCATATGGGGATGTTGTACTAGACAGTTAGAGACAGTTATAGATGACCATATGGGGATGTTTTACTAGACAGTTAGAGACAGTTATAGATGACCATATGGGGATGTTGTACTAGACAGTTAGAGACAGTTATAGATGACCATATGGGGATATTTTACTAGACAGTTATAGATGACCATATGGGGATGTTTTACTGGACAGTTATAGAGGACCATATGGGGATGTTTTACTGGACAGTTAGAGACAGTTATAGATGACCATATGGGGATGTTTCACTAGACAGTTATAGACAGCTATAGATGACCATATGGGGATGTTTCACTAGACAGTTATAGACAGTTATAGATGACCATATGGGGATGTTGTACTAGACAGTTAGAGACAGTTATAGATGAACATATGGGGATGTTTTACTAGACAGTTAGAGACAGTTATAGAGGACCATATGGGGATGTTTTACTGGACAGTTAGAGACAGTTAGAGATGACCATACGGGGATGTTTCACTAGACAGTTATAGATGACCATATGGGGATGTTTCACTAGACAGTTATAGATGACCATATGGGGATGTTTTACTAGACAGTTATAGATGACCATATGGGGATGTTTTACTGGACAGTTATAGACAGTTATAGATGACCATATGGGGATGTTTTACTGGACAGTTATAGACAGTTATAGATGACCATATGGGGATGTTTTACTAGACAGTTAGAGACAGTTATAGATGACCATATGGGGATGTTTTACTAGACAGTTATAGATGACCATATGGGGATGTTTTACTGGACAGTTATAGACAGTTATAGATGACCATATGGGGATGTTTTACTGGACAGTTAGAGACAGTTATAGATGACCATACGGGGATGTTTCACTAGAAAGTTAGAGATGACCATATGGGGATGTTTCACTAGACAGTTATAGATGACCATATGGGGATGTTTCACTAGACAGTTATAGACAGTTATAGATGACCATATGGGGATGTTTTACTGGACAGTTAGAGACAGTTATAGATGACCATATGGGGATGTTTTACTGGACAGTTATAGATGACCATATGAGGATGTTTTACTAGACAGTTATAGACAGTTATAGATGACCATATGGGGATGTTTTACTGGACAGTTAGAGACAGTTATAGATGACCATACGGGGATGTTTCACTAGAAAGTTAGAGATGACCATATGGGGATGTTTTACTGGACAGTTATAGATGACCATATGGGGATGTTTTACTGGACAGTTATAGACAGTTATAGATGACCATATGGGGATGTTTTACTGGACAGTTATAGACAGTTATAGATGACCATATGGGGATGTTTTACTAGACAGTTATAGATGACCATATGGGGATGTTTTACTGGACGGTTATAGAGGACCATATGGGGATGCTTTACTAGACAGTTAGAGACAGTTATAGATGACCATATGGGGATGTTGTACTAGACAGTTAGAGACAGTTATAGATGACCATATGGGGATATTTTACTAGACAGTTATAGATGACCATATGGGGATGTTTTACTGGACAGTTAGAGACAGTTATAGATGACCATATGGGGATGTTTTACTGGACAGTTATAGATGACCATATGAGGATGTTTTACTAGACAGTTATAGACAGTTATAGATGACCATATGGGGATGTTTTACTGGACAGTTAGAGACAGTTATAGATGACCATACGGGGATGTTTCACTAGAAAGTTAGAGATGACCATACGGGGATGTTTCACTAGACAGTTATAGATGACCATATGGGGATGTTTTACTGGACAGTTATAGAGGACCATATGGGGATGTTTTACTGGACAGTTAGAGACAGTTATAGATGACCATATGGGGATGTTTCACTAGACAGTTATAGACAGCTATAGATGACCATATGGGGATGTTTCACTAGACAGTTAGAGACAGTTATAGATGACCATATGAGGATGTTTTACTAGACAGTTAGAGACAGTTATAGATGACCATATGGGGATGTTGTACTAGACAGAGACAGTTATAGATGGGGATATTTTACTAGACAGTTATAGATGACCATATGGGGATGTTTTACTGGACAGTTATAGAGGACCATATGGGGATGTTTTACTGGACAGTTATAGACAGTTATAGATGACCATATGGGGATGTTGTACTAGACAGTTAGAGACAGTTATAGATGAACATATGGGGATGTTTTACTAGACAGTTAGAGACAGTTATAGAGGACCATATGGGGATGTTTTACTGGACAGTTAGAGACAGTTAGAGATGACCATACGGGGATGTTTCACTAGACAGTTATAGATGACCATATGGGGATGTTTCACTAGACAGTTATAGATGACCATATGGGGATGTTTTACTAGACAGTTATAGATGACCATATGGGGATGTTTTACTGGACAGTTATAGACAGTTATAGATGACCATATGGGGATGTTTTACTGGACAGTTATAGACAGTTATAGATGACCATATGGGGATGTTTTACTAGACAGTTAGAGACAGTTATAGATGACCATATGGGGATGTTTTACTAGACAGTTATAGATGACCATATGGGGATGTTTTACTGGACAGTTATAGACAGTTATAGATGACCATATGGGGATGTTTTACTGGACAGTTATAGACAGTTATAGATGACCATATGGGGATGTTTTACTAGACAGTTAGAGACAGTTATAGATGACCATATGGGGATGTTTCACTAGACAGTTATAGACAGTTATAGATGACCATATGGGGATGTTTTACTAGACAGTTATAGATGACCATATGCGGATGTTTTACTAGACAGTTATAGACAGTTATAGATGACCATATGGGGATGTTTAACTAGACAATTAGAGACAGTTATAGATGACCATATGGGGATGTTTAACTAGACAGTTAGAGACAGTTATAGATGACCATATGGGGATGTTTTACTGGACAGTTATAGAGGACCATATGGGGATGTTTTACTAGACAGTTAGAGACAGTTATAGATGACCATATGAGGATGTTTTACTAGACAGTTAGAGACAGTTATAGATGACCATATGGGGATGTTGTACTAGACAGAGACAGTTATAGATGGGGATATTTTACTAGACAGTTATAGATGACCATATGGGGATGTTTTACTGGACAGTTATAGAGGACCATATGGGGATGTTTTACTGGACAGTTATAGACAGTTATAGATGACCATATGGGGATGTTTTACTGGACAGTTATAGACAGTTATAGATGACCATATGGGGATGTTTTACTAGACAGTTATAGATGGCCATATGGGGATGTTTTACTGGACAGTTACAGATGACCATATGGGGATGTTTTACTAGACAGTTATAGATGACCATATGGGGATGTTTCACTAGACAGTTATAAACAGTTATAGATGACCATATGGGGATGTTTTACTAGACAGTTATAGATGACCATATGGGGATATTTTACTAGACAGTTATAGACAGTTATAGATGACCATATGGGGATGTTTAACTAGACATTTAGAGACAGTTATAGATGACCATATGGGGATGTTTAACTAGACAGTTAGAGACAGTTATAGATGACCATATGGGGATGTTTTACTGGACGGTTATAGAGGACCATATGGGGATGTTTTACTAGACAGTTAGAGACAGTTATAGATGACCATATGGGGATGTTGTACTAGACAGTTAGAGACAGTTATAGATGACCATATGGGGATATTTTACTAGACAGTTATAGATGACCATATGGGGATGTTTTACTGGACAGTTAGAGACAGTTATAGATGACCATATGTGGATGTTTTACTGGACAGTTATAGAGGACCATATGGGGATGTTTTACTGGACAGTTAGAGACAGTTATAGATGACCATATGGGGATGTTTCACTAGACAGTTATAGACAGTTATAGATGACCATATGGGGATGTTTTACTGGACAGTTAGAGACAGTTATAGATGACCATATGGGGATGTTTTACTGGACAGTTAGAGACAGTTATAGATGACCATATAGGGATGTTTTACTGGACAGTTAGAGACAGTTATAGATGACCATATGGGGATGTTTTACTGGACAGTTAGAGACAGTTATAGATGATCATATAGGGATGTTTTACTGGACAGTTAGAGACAGTTATAGATGACCATATGGGGATGTTTCACTAGACAGTTATAGATGACCATATGGGGATGTTTCACTAGACAGTTATAGATGACCATATGGGGATGTTTCACTAGACAGTTATAGACAGTTATAGATGACCATATGGGGATGTTTTACTGGACAGTTAGAGACAGTTATAGATGACCATATAGGGATGTTTTACTGGACAGTTAGAGACAGTTATAGATGACCATATGGGGATGTTTTACTGGACAGTTATAGATGACCATATGAGGATGTTTTACTAGACAGTTATAGACAGTTATAGATGACCATATGGGGATGTTTTACTGGACAGTTAGAGACAGTTATAGATGACCATACGGGGATGTTTCACTAGAAAGTTAGAGATGACCATATGGGGATGTTTTACTGGACAGTTATAGAGGACCATATGGGGATGTTTTACTGGACAGTTATAGACAGTTATAGATGACCATATGGGGATGTTTTACTGGACAGTTATAGACAGTTATAGATGACCATATGGGGATGTTTTACTAGACAGTTATAGATGACCATATGGGGATGTTTTACTGGACGGTTATAGAGGACCATATGGGGATGCTTTACTAGACAGTTAGAGACAGTTATAGATGACCATATGGGGATGTTGTACTAGACAGTTAGAGACAGTTATAGATGACCATATGGGGATATTTTACTAGACAGTTATAGATGACCATATGGGGATGTTTTACTGGACAGTTAGAGACAGTTATAGACGACCATATGGGGATGTTTTACTGGACAGTTATAGATGACCATATGAGGATGTTTTACTAGACAGTTATAGACAGTTATAGATGACCATATGGGGATGTTTTACTGGACAGTTAGAGACAGTTATAGATGACCATACGGGGATGTTTCACTAGAAAGTTAGAGATGACCATACGGGGATGTTTCAATAGACAGTTATAGATGACCATATGGGGATGTTTCACTAGACGGTTATAGATGGCCATATGGGGATGTTTTACTAGACAGTTAGAGACAGTTATAGATGACCATATGGGGATGTTTTACTGGACAGTTATAGATGACCATATGGGGATGTTTCACTAGACAGTTATAGATGACCATATGGGGATGTTTTACTGGACAGTTATAGAGGACCATATGGGGATGTTTTACTGGACAGTTAGAGACAGTTATAGATGACCATATGGGGATGTTTCACTAGACAGTTATAGACAGCTATAGATGACCATATGGGGATGTTTCACTAGAAAGTTATAGACAGTTATAGATGACCATATGGGGATGTTGTACTAGACAGTTAGAGACAGTTATAGATGAACATATGGGGATGTTTTACTAGACAGTTAGAGACAGTTATAGAGGACCATATGGGGATGTTTTACTGGACAGTTAGAGACAGTTATAGATGACCATATGGGGATGTTTTACTGGACAGTTAGAGACAGTTATAGATGACCATATGGGGATGTTTTACTGGACAGTTATAGATGACCATATGAGGATGTTTTACTAGACAGTTATAGACAGTTATAGATGACCATATGGGGATGTTTTACTGGACAGTTAGAGACAGTTATAGATGACCATACGGGGATGTTTCACTAGACAGTTAGAGATGACCATACGGGGATGTTTCACTAGACAGTTATAGATGACCATATGGGGATGTTTCACTAGACAGTTATAGATGGCCATATGGGGATGTTTTACTAGACAGTTAGAGACAGTTATAGATTACCATATGGGGATGTTTTACTGGACAGTTATAGATGACCATATGGGGATGTTTTACTGGACAGTTATAGATGACCATATGGGGATGTTTTACTAGACAGTTATAGATGACCATATGGGGATGTTTTACTGGACAGTTATAGACAGTTATAGATGACCATATGGGGATGTTTTACTGGACAGTTATAGACAGTTATAGATGACCATATGGGGATGTTTTACTAGACAGTTAGAGACAGTTATAGATGACCATATGGGGATGTTTCACTAGACAGTTATAGACAGTTATAGATGACCATATGGGGATGTTTTACTAGACAGTTATAGATGACCATATGGGGATGTTTTACTAGACAGTTATAGACAGTTATAGATGACCATATGGGGATGTTTAACTAGACAATTAGAGACAGTTATAGATGACCATATGGGGATGTTTAACTAGACAGTTAGAGACAGTTATAGATGACCATATGGGGATGTTTTACTGGACAGTTATAGAGGACCATATGGGGATGATTTACTAGACAGTTAGAGACAGTTATAGATGACCATATGGGGATGTTGTACTAGACAGTTAGAGACAGTTATAGATGACCATATGGGGATGTTTTACTGGACAGTTATAGAGGACCATATGGGTATGTTTTACTGGACAGTTAGAGACAGTTATAGATGACCATATGGGGATGTTTTACTAGACAGTTATAGATGACCATATGGGGATGTTTCACTAGACAGTTAGAGACAGTTATAGATTACCATATGGGGATGTTTCACTAGACAGTTATAGACAGTTATAGATGACCATATGGGGATGTTTAACTAGACAGTTAGAGACAGTTATAGATGACCATATGGGGATGTTTTACTGCTCAGTTATAGATGACCATATGGGGATGTTTTACTAGACAGTTATAGATGACCATATGGGGATGTTTTACTAGACAGTTATAGACAGTTATAGATGACCATATGGGGATGTTTAACTAGACAGTTATAGACAGTTATAGATGACTATATGGGGATGTTTTACTGGACAGTTAGAGACAGTTATAGATGACCATATGGGGATGTTTTACTGGACAGTTAGAGACAGTTATAGATGACCATATAGGGATGTTTTACTGGACAGTTATAGATGACCATATGGGGATGTTTTACTGGACAGTTATAGACAGTTATAGATGACCATATGGGGATGTTTTACTAGACAGTTATAGACAGTTATAGATGACCATATGGGGATGTTTTACTGGACAGTTATAGATGACCATATGGGGATGTTTTACTAGACAGTTATAGATGACCATATGGGGATGTTTTACTGGACAGTTATAGACAGTTATAGATGACCATATGAGGATGTTTTACTAGACAGTTAGAGACACTTATAGATGACCATATGGGGATGTTGTACTAGACAGAGACAGTTATAGATGACCATATGGGGATATTTTACTAGACAGTTATAGATGACCATATGGGGATGTTTTACTAGACAGTTATAGATGACCATATGGGGATGTTTTACTAGACAGTTATAGATGACCATATGGGGATGTTTTACTGGACAGTTATAGATGACCATATGGGGATGTTTTACTAGACAGTTATAGATGACCATATGGGGATGTTTTACTGGACAGTTATAGACAGTTATAGATGACCATATGGGGATGTTTTACTAGACAGTTAGAGACAGTTATAGATGACCATATGGGGATGTTGTACTAGACAGAGACAGTTATAGATGACCATATGGGGATATTTTACTAGACAGTTATAGATGACCATATGGGGATGTTTTACTGGACAGTTATAGAGGACCATATGGGGATGTTTTACTGGACAGTTATAGACAGTTATAGATGACCATATGGGGATGTTTTACTGGACAGTTATACACAGTTATAGATGACCATATGGGGATGTTTTACTAGACAGTTATAGATGACCATATGGGGATGTTTTACTGGACAGTTACAGATGACCATATGGGGATGTTTTACTAGACAGTTATAGATGACCATATGGGGATGTTTCACTAGACAGTTATAAACATTTATAGATGACCATATGGGGATGTTTTACTAGACAGTTATAGATGACCATATGGGGATGTTTTACTAGACAGTTATAGACAGTTATAGATGACCATATGGGGATGTTTAACTAGACAATTAGAGACAGTTATAGATGACCATATGGGGATGTTTAACTAGACAGTTAGAGACAGTTATAGATGACCATATGGGGATGTTTTACTGGACGGTTATAGAGGACCATATGGGGATGTTTTACTAGACAGTTAGAGACAGTTATAGATGACCATATGGGGATGTTGTACTAGACAGTTAGAGACAGTTATAGATGACCATATGGGGATATTTTACTAGACAGTTATAGATGACCATATGGGGATGTTTTACTGGACAGTTAGAGACAGTTATAGATGACCATATGTGGATGTTTTACTGGACAGTTATAGAGGACCATATGGGGATGTTTTACTGGACAGTTAGAGACAGTTATAGATGACCATATGGGGATGTTTCACTAGACAGTTATAGACAGTTATAGATGACCATATGGGGATGTTTTACTGGAGAGTTAGAGACAGTTATAGATGACCATATGGGGATGTTTTACTGGACAGTTAGAGACAGTTATAGATGACCATATGGGGATGTTTTACTGGACAGTTATAGATGACCATATGAGGATGTTTTACTAGACAGTTATAGACAGTTATAGATGACCATATGGGGATGTTTTACTGGACAGTTAGAGACAGTTATAGATGACCATACGGGGATGTTTCACTAGAAAGTTAGAGATGACCATACGGGGATGTTTCACTAGACAGTTATAGATGACCATATGGGGATGTTTCACTAGACAGTTATAGATGACCATATGGGGATGTTTCACTAGACAGTTATAGACAGTTATAGATGACCATATGGGGATGTTTTACTGGACAGTTAGAGACAGTTATAGATGACCATATAGGGATGTTTTACTGGACAGTTAGAGACAGTTATAGATGACCATATGGGGATGTTTTACTGGACAGTTATAGATGACCATATGAGGATGTTTTACTAGACAGTTATAGACAGTTATAGATGACCATATGGGGATGTTTTACTGGACAGTTAGAGACAGTTATAGATGACCATACGGGGATGTTTCACTAGAAAGTTAGAGATGACCATATGGGGATGTTTTACTGGACAGTTATAGAGAACCATATGGGGATGTTTTACTGGACAGTTATAGACAGTTATAGATGACCATATGGGGATGTTTTACTGGACAGTTATAGACAGTTATAGATGACCATATGGGGATGTTTTACTAGACAGTTATAGATGACCATATGGGGATGTTTTACTGGACGGTTATAGAGGACCATATGGGGATGTTTTACAAGACAGTTAGAGACAGTTATAGATGACCATATGGGGATGTTGTACTAGACAGTTAGAGACAGTTATAGATGACCATATGGGGATATTTTACTAGACAGTTATAGATGACCATATGGGGATGTTTTACTGGACAGTTAGAGACAGTTATAGATGACCATATGTGGATGTTTTACTGGACAGTTATAGAGGACCATATGGGGATGTTTTACTGGACAGTTAGAGACAGTTATAGATGACCATATGGGGATGTTTCACTAGACAGTTATAGACAGTTATAGATGACCATATGGGGATGTTTTACTGGACAGTTAGAGACAGTTATAGATGACCATATGGGGATGTTTTACTGCTCAGTTATAGATGACCATATGGGGATGTTTTACTAGACAGTTATAGATGACCATATGGGGATGTTTTACTAGACAGTTAGAGACAGTTATAGATGACCATATGGGGATGTTTTACTGGACAGTTATAGATGACCATATGGGGATGTTTCACTAGACAGTTATAGATGACCATATGGGGATATTTTACTAGACAGTTATAGATGACCATATGGGGATGTTTTACTGGACAGTTATAGAGGACCATATGGGGATGTTTTACTGGACAGTTAGAGACAGTTATAGATGACCATATGGGGATGTTTCACTAGACAGTTATAGACAGCTATAGATGACCATATGGGGATGTTTCACTAGACAGTTATAGACAGTTATAGATGACCATATGGGGATGTTGTACTAGACAGTTAGAGACAGTTATAGATGAACATATGGGGATGTTTTACTAGACAGTTAGAGACAGTTATAGAGGACCATATGGGGATGTTTTACTGGACAGTTAGAGACAGTTATAGATGACCATATGGGGATGTTTTACTGGACAGTTAGAGACAGTTATAGATGACCATATGGGGATGTTTTACTGGACAGTTATAGATGACCATATGAGGATGTTTTACTAGACAGTTATAGACAGTTATAGATGACCATATGGGGATGTTTTACTGGACAGTTAGAGACAGTTATAGATGACCATACGGGGATGTTTCACTAGACAGTTAGAGATGACCATACGGGGATGTTTCACTAGACAGTTATAGATGACCATATGGGGATGTTTCACTAGACAGTTATAGATGGCCATATGGGGATGTTTTACTAGACAGTTAGAGACAGTTATAGATGACCATATGGGGATGTTTTACTGGACAGTTATAGATGACCATATGGGGATGTTTTACTGGACAGTTATAGATGACCATATGGGGATGTTTTACTAGACAGTTATAGATGACCATATGGGGATGTTTTACTGGACAGTTATAGACAGTTATAGATGACCATATGGGGATGTTTTACTGGACAGTTATAGACAGTTATAGATGACCATATGGGGATGTTTTACTAGACAGTTAGAGACAGTTATAGATGACCATATGGGGATGTTTTACTAGACAGTTATAGATGACCATATGGGGATGTTTTACTGGACAGTTATAGACAGTTATAGATGACCATATGGGGATGTTTTACTGGACAGTTATAGACAGTTATAGATGACCATATGGGGATGTTTTACTAGACAGTTAGAGACAGTTATAGATGACCATATGGGGATGTTTCACTAGACAGTTATAGACAGTTATAGATGACCATATGGGGATGTTTTACTAGACAGTTATAGATGACCATATGGGGATGTTTTACTAGACAGTTATAGACAGTTATAGATGACCATATGGGGATGTTTAACTAGACAATTAGAGACAGTTATAGATGACCAAATGGGGATGTTTAACTAGACAGTTAGAGACAGTTATAGATGACCATATGGGGATGTTTTACTGGACAGTTATAGAGGACCATATGGGGATGATTTACTAGACAGTTAGAGACAGTTATAGATGACCATATGGGGATGTTGTACTAGACAGTTAGAGACAGTTATAGATGACCATATGGGGATGTTTTACTGGACAGTTATAGAGGACCATATGGGTATGTTTTACTGGACAGTTAGAGACAGTTATAGATGACCATATGGGGATGTTTTACTAGACAGTTATAGATGACCATATGGGGATGTTTCACTAGACAGTTAGAGACAGTTATAGATTACCATATGGGGATGTTTCACTAGACAGTTATAGACAGTTATAGATGACCATATGGGGATGTTTAACTAGACAGTTAGAGACAGTTATAGATGACCATATGGGGATGTTTTACTGCTCAGTTATAGATGACCATATGGGGATGTTTTACTAGACAGTTATAGATGACCATATGGGGATGTTTTACTAGACAGTTATAGACAGTTATAGATGACCATATGGGGATGTTTAACTAGACAGTTATAGACAGTTATAGATGACTATATGGGGATGTTTTACTGGACAGTTAGAGACAGTTATAGATGACCATATGGGGATGTTTTACTGGACAGTTAGAGACAGTTATAGATGACCATATAGGGATGTTTTACTGGACAGTTATAGATGACCATATGGGGATGTTTTACTGGACAGTTATAGACAGTTATAGATGACCATATGGGGATGTTTTACTAGACAGTTATAGACAGTTATAGATGACCATATGGGGATGTTTTACTGGACAGTTATAGATGACCATATGGGGATGTTTTACTAGACAGTTATAGATGACCATATGGGGATGTTTTACTGGACAGTTATAGACAGTTATAGATGACCATATGAGGATGTTTTACTAGACAGTTAGAGACAGTTATAGATGACCATATGGGGATGTTGTACTAGACAGAGACAGTTATAGATGACCATATGGGGATATTTTACTAGACAGTTATAGATGACCATATGGGGATGTTTTACTAGACAGTTATAGATGACCATATGGGGATGTTTTACTAGACAGTTATAGATGACCATATGGGGATGTTTTACTGGACAGTTATAGATGACCATATGGGGATGTTTTACTAGACAGTTATAGATGACCATATGGGGATGTTTTACTGGACAGTTATAGACAGTTATAGATGACCATATGGGGATGTTTTACTAGACAGTTAGAGACAGTTATAGATGACCATATGGGGATGTTGTACTAGACAGAGACAGTTATAGATGACCATATGGGGATATTTTACTAGACAGTTATAGATGACCATATGGGGATGTTTTACTGGACAGTTATAGAGGACCATATGGGGATGTTTTACTGGACAGTTATAGACAGTTATAGATGACCATATGGGGATGTTTTACTGGACAGTTATAGACAGTTATAGATGACCATATGGGGATGTTTTACTAGACAGTTATAGATGACCATATGGGGATGTTTTACTGGACAGTTACAGATGACCATATGGGGATGTTTTACTAGACAGTTATAGATGACCATATGGGGATGTTTCACTAGACAGTTATAAACATTTATAGATGACCATATGGGGATGTTTTACTAGACAGTTATAGATGACCATATGGGGATGTTTTACTAGACAGTTATAGACAGTTATAGATGACCATATGGGGATGTTTAACTAGACAATTAGAGACAGTTATAGATGACCATATGGGGATGTTTAACTAGACAGTTAGAGACAGTTATAGATGACCATATGGGGATGTTTTACTGGACGGTTATAGAGGACCATATGGGGATGTTTTACTAGACAGTTAGAGACAGTTATAGATGACCATATGGGGATGTTGTACTAGACAGTTAGAGACAGTTATAGATGACCATATGGGGATATTTTAATAGACAGTTATAGATGACCATATGGGGATGTTTTACTGGACAGTTAGAGACAGTTATAGATGACCATATGTGGATGTTTTACTGGACAGTTATAGAGGACCATATGGGGATGTTTTACTGGAGAGTTAGAGACAGTTATAGATGACCATATGGGGATGTTTTACTGGACAGTTAGAGACAGTTATAGATGACCATATGGGGATGTTTTACTGGACAGTTATAGATGACCATATGAGGATGTTTTACTAGACAGTTATAGACAGTTATAGATGACCATATGGGGATGTTTTACTGGACAGTTAGAGACAGTTATAGATGACCATACGGGGATGTTTCACTAGAAAGTTAGAGATGACCATACGGGGATGCTTCACTAGACAGTTATAGATGACCATATGGGGATGTTTCACTAGACAGTTATAGATGACCATATGGGGATGTTTCACTAGACAGTTATAGACAGTTATAGATGACCATATGGGGATGTTTTACTGGACAGTTAGAGACAGTTATAGATGACCATATAGGGATGTTTTACTGGACAGTTAGAGACAGTTATAGATGACCATATGGGGATGTTTTACTGGACAGTTATAGATGACCATATGAGGATGTTTTACTAGACAGTTATAGACAGTTATAGATGACCATATGGGGATGTTTTACTGGACAGTTAGAGACAGTTATAGATGACCATACGGGGATGTTTCACTAGAAAGTTAGAGATGACCATATGGGGATGTTTTACTGGACAGTTATAGAGAACCATATGGGGATGTTTTACTGGACAGTTATAGACAGTTATAGATGACCATATGGGGATGTTTTACTGGACAGTTATAGACAGTTATAGATGACCATATGGGGATGTTTTACTAGACAGTTATAGATGACCATATGGGGATGTTTTACTGGACGGTTATAGAGGACCATATGGGGATGTTTTACAAGACAGTTAGAGACAGTTATAGATGACCATATGGGGATGTTGTACTAGACAGTTAGAGACAGTTATAGATGACCATATGGGGATATTTTACTAGACAGTTATAGATGACCATATGGGGATGTTTTACTGGACAGTTAGAGACAGTTATAGATGACCATATGTGGATGTTTTACTGGACAGTTATAGAGGACCATATGGGGATGTTTTACTGGACAGTTAGAGACAGTTATAGATGACCATATGGGGATGTTTCACTAGACAGTTATAGACAGTTATAGATGACCATATGGGGATGTTTTACTGGACAGTTAGAGACAGTTATAGATGACCATATGGGGATGTTTTACTGCTCAGTTATAGATGACCATATGGGGATGTTTTACTAGACAGTTATAGATGACCATATGGGGATGTTTTACTAGACAGTTATAGACAGTTATAGATGACCATATGGGGATGTTTTACTGGACAGTTATAGAGGACCATATGGGGATGTTTTACTGGACAGTTAGAGACAGTTATAGATGACCATATGGGGATGTTTCACTAGACAGTTATAGACAGTTATAGATGACCATATGGGGATGTTGTACTAGACAGTTAGAGACAGTTATAGATGACCATATGGGGATGTTTTACTAGACAGTTAGAGACAGTTATAGATGACCATATGGGGATGTTGTACTAGACAGTTAGAGACAGTTATAGATGACCATATGGGGATATTTTACTAGACAGTTATAGATGACCATATGGGGATGTTTTACTGGACAGTTATAGAGGACCATATGGGGATGTTTTACTGGACAGTTAGAGACAGTTATAGATGACCATATGGGGATGTTTTACTGGACAGTTATAGAGGACCATATGGGGATGTTTTACTGGACAGTTAGAGACAGTTATAAATGACCATATGGGGATGTTTCACTAGACAGTTATAGACAGTTATAGATGACCATATGGGGATGTTGTACTAGACAGTTAGAGACAGTTATAGATGAACATATGGGGATGTTTTACTAGACAGTTAGAGACAGTTATAGAGGACCATATGGGGATGTTTTACTGGACAGTTAGAGACAGCTATAGATGACCATATGGGGATGTTTTACTGGACAGTTAGAGACAGTTATAGATGACCATATGGGGATGTTTTACTGGACAGTTATAGATGACCATATGAGGATGTTTTACTAGACAGTTATAGACAGTTATAGATGACCATATGGGGATGTTTTACTGGACAGTTAGAGACAGTTATAGATGACCATACAGGGATGTTTCACTAGACAGTTAGAGATGCCCATACGGGGATGTTTCACTAGACAGTTATAGATCGCCATATGGGGATGTTTTACTAGACAGTTAGAGACAGTTATAGATGACCATATGGGGATGTTTTACTGGACAGTTATAGATGACCATATGGGGATGTTTTACTGGACAGTTATAGATGACCATATGGGGATGTTTTACTAGACAGTTATAGATGACCATATGGGGATGTTTTACTGGACAGTTATAGACAGTTATAGATGACCATATGGGGATGTTTTACTGGACAGTTATAGACAGTTATAGATGACCATATGGGGATGTTTTACTAGACAGTTAGAGACAGTTATAGATGACCATATGGGGATGTTTCACTAGACAGTTATAGACAGTTATAGATGACCATATGGGGATGTTTTACTAGACAGTTATAGATGACCATATGGGGATGTTTTACTGGACAGTTATAGACAGTTATAGATGACCATATGGGGATGTTTTACTGGACAGTTATAGACAGTTATAGATGACCATATAGGGATGTTTTACTAGACAGTTAGAGACAGTTATAGATGACCATATGGGGATGTTTCACTAGACAGTTATAGACAGTTATAGATGACCATATGGGGATGTTTTAATAGACAGTTATAGATGACCATATGGGGATGTTTTACTAGACAGTTATAGACAGTTATAGATGACCATATGGGGATGTTTAACTAGACAATTAGAGACAGTTATAGATGACCATATGGGGATGTTTAACTAGACAGTTAGAGACAGTTATAGATGACCATATGGGGATGTTGTACTAGACAGTTAGAGACAGTTATAGATGACCATATGGGGATATTTTACTATACAGTTATAGATGACCATATGGGGATGTTTTACTGGACAGTTATAGAGGACCATATGGGGATGTTTTACTGGACAGTTATAGAGGACCATATGGGGATGTTTTACTAGACAGTTAGAGACAGTTATAGATGACCATATGGGGATGTTGTACTAGACAGTTAGAGACAGTTATAGATGACCATATGGGGATATTTTACTATACAGTTATAGATGACCATATGGGGATGTTTTACTGGACAGTTATAGAGGACCATATGGGGATGTTTTACTGGACAGTTAGAGACAGTTATAGATGACCATATGGGGATGTTTTACTAGACAGTTATAGATGACCATCTGGGGATGTTTCACTAGACAGTTAGAGACAGTTATAGATGACCATATGGGGATGTTTCACTAGACAGTTATAGACAGTTATAGATGACCATATGGGGATGTTTAACTAGACAGTTAGAGACAGTTATAGATGACCATATGGGGATGTTTTACTGCTCAGTTATAGATGACCATATGGGGATGTTTTACTAGACAGTTATAGATGACCATATGGGGATGTTTTACTAGACAGTTATAGACAGTTATAGATGACCATATGGGGATGTTTAACTAGACAGTTATAGACAGTTATAGATGACCATATGGGGATGTTTTACTGGACAGTTAGAGACAGTTATAGATGACCATATGGGGATGTTTTACTGGACAGTTATAGATGACCATATGGGGATGTTTTACTGGACAGTTATAGACAGTTATAGATGACCATATGGGGATGTTTTACTGGACAGTTATAGACAGTTATAGATGACCATATGGGGATGTTTTACTAGACAGTTAGAGACAGTTATAGATGACCATATGGGGATGTTTCACTAGACAGTTATAGACAGTTATAGATGACCATATGGGGATGTTTTACTAGACAGTTATAGATGACCATCTGGGGATGTTTTACTAGACAGTTATAGACAGTTATAGATGACCATATGGGGATGTTTAACTAGACAATTAGAGACAGTTATAGATGACCATATGGGGATGTTTAACTAGACAGTTAGAGACAGTTATAGATGACCATATGGGGATGTTTTACTGGACAGTTATAGAGGACCATATGGGGATGTTTTACTAGACAGTTAGAGACAGTTATAGATGACCATATGGTGATGTTGTACTAGACAGTTAGAGACAGTTATAGATGACCATATGGGGATATTTTACTATACAGTTATAGATGACCATATGGGGATGTTTTACTGGACAGTTATAGAGGACCATATGGGGATGTTTTACTGGACAGTTAGAGACAGTTATAGATGACCATATGGGGATGTTTTACTAGACAGTTATAGATGACCATCTGGGGATGTTTCACTAGACAGTTAGAGACAGTTATAGATGACCATATGGGGATGTTTCACTAGACAGTTATAGACAGTTATAGATGACCATATGGGGATGTTTAACTAGACAGTTAGAGACAGTTATAGATGACCATATGGGGATGTTTTACTGCTCAGTTATAGATGACCATATGGGGATGTTTTACTAGACAGTTATAGATGACCATATGGGGATGTTTTACTAGACAGTTACAGACAGTTATAGATGACCATATGGGGATGTTTAACTAGACAGTTATAGACAGTTATAGATGACCATATGGGGATGTTTTACTGGACAGTTAGAGACAGTTATAGATGACCATATGGGGATGTTTTACTGGACAGTTAGAGACAGTTATAGATGACCATATAGGGATGTTTTACTGGACAGTTATAGACAGTTATAGATGACCATATGGGGATGTTTTACTAGACAGTTATAGACAGTTATAGATGACCATATGGGGATGTTTTACTGGACAGTTAGAGACAGTTATAGATGTCCATATAGGGATGTTTTACTGGACAGTTATAGATGACCATATGGGGATGTTTTACTGGACAGTTATAGACAGTTATAGATGACCATACGGGGATGTTTCACTAGACAGTTATAGATGACCATATGGGGATGTTTCACTAGACAGTTATAGATGACCATATGGGGATGTTTTACTAGACAGTTATAGACAGTTATAGATGACCATATGGGGATGTTTTACTGGACAGTTATAGATGACCATATGGGGATGTTTTACTGGACAGTTATAGATGACCATATGGGGATGTTTTACTAGACAGTTATAGATGACCATATGGGGATGTTTTACTGGACAGTTATAGATGACCATATGGGGATGTTTCACTAGACAGTTATAGACAGTTATAGATGACCTTATGGTGATGTTTTACTGGACAGTTATAGACAGTAATAGATGACCATATGGGGATGTTTTACTAGACAGTTATAGACAGTTATAGATGACCATATGGGGATGTTTTACTGGACAGTTAGAGATGACCATTTGGGGATGTTTTACTAGACAGTTATAGACAGTTATAGATGACCATATGGGGATGTTTTACTGGACAGTTAGAGACAGTTATAGATGACCATACGGGGATGTTTCACTAGAAAGTTAGAGATGACCATACGGGGATGCTTCACTAGACAGTTATAGATGACCATATGGGGATGTTTCACTAGACAGTTATAGATGACCATATGGGGATGTTTCACTAGACAGTTATAGACAGTTATAGATGACCATATGGGGATGTTTTACTGGACAGTTAGAGACAGTTATAGATGACCATATAGGGATGTTTTACTGGACAGTTAGAGACAGTTATAGATGACCATATGGGGATGTTTTACTGGACAGTTATAGATGACCATATGAGGATGTTTTACTAGACAGTTATAGACAGTTATAGATGACCATATGGGGATGTTTTACTGGACAGTTAGAGACAGTTATAGATGACCATACGGGGATGTTTCACTAGAAAGTTAGAGATGACCATATGGGGATGTTTTACTGGACAGTTATAGAGAACCATATGGGGATGTTTTACTGGACAGTTATAGACAGTTATAGATGACCATATGGGGATGTTTTACTGGACAGTTATAGACAGTTATAGATGACCATATGGGGATGTTTTACTAGACAGTTATAGATGACCATATGGGGATGTTTTACTGGACGGTTATAGAGGACCATATGGGGATGTTTTACAAGACAGTTAGAGACAGTTATAGATGACCATATGGGGATGTTGTACTAGACAGTTAGAGACAGTTATAGATGACCATATGGGGATATTTTACTAGACAGTTATAGATGACCATATGGGGATGTTTTACTGGACAGTTAGAGACAGTTATAGATGACCATATGTGGATGTTTTACTGGACAGTTATAGAGGACCATATGGGGATGTTTTACTGGACAGTTAGAGACAGTTATAGATGACCATATGGGGATGTTTCACTAGACAGTTATAGACAGTTATAGATGACCATATGGGGATGTTTTACTGGACAGTTAGAGACAGTTATAGATGACCATATGGGGATGTTTTACTGCTCAGTTATAGATGACCATATGGGGATGTTTTACTAGACAGTTATAGATGACCATATGGGGATGTTTTACTAGACAGTTATAGACAGTTATAGATGACCATATGGGGATGTTTTACTGGACAGTTATAGAGGACCATATGGGGATGTTTTACTGGACAGTTAGAGACAGTTATAGATGACCATATGGGGATGTTTCACTAGACAGTTATAGACAGTTATAGATGACCATATGGGGATGTTGTACTAGACAGTTAGAGACAGTTATAGATGACCATATGGGGATGTTTTACTAGACAGTTAGAGACAGTTATAGATGACCATATGGGGATGTTGTACTAGACAGTTAGAGACAGTTATAGATGACCATATGGGGATATTTTACTAGACAGTTATAGATGACCATATGGGGATGTTTTACTGGACAGTTATAGAGGACCATATGGGGATGTTTTACTGGACAGTTAGAGACAGTTATAGATGACCATATGGGGATGTTTTACTGGACAGTTATAGAGGACCATATGGGGATGTTTTACTGGACAGTTAGAGACAGTTATAAATGACCATATGGGGATGTTTCACTAGACAGTTATAGACAGTTATAGATGACCATATGGGGATGTTGTACTAGACAGTTAGAGACAGTTATAGATGAACATATGGGGATGTTTTACTAGACAGTTAGAGACAGTTATAGAGGACCATATGGGGATGTTTTACTGGACAGTTAGAGACAGCTATAGATGACCATATGGGGATGTTTTACTGGACAGTTAGAGACAGTTATAGATGACCATATGGGGATGTTTTACTGGACAGTTATAGATGACCATATGAGGATGTTTTACTAGACAGTTATAGACAGTTATAGATGACCATATGGGGATGTTTTACTGGACAGTTAGAGACAGTTATAGATGACCATACAGGGATGTTTCACTAGACAGTTAGAGATGCCCATACGGGGATGTTTCACTAGACAGTTATAGATCGCCATATGGGGATGTTTTACTAGACAGTTAGAGACAGTTATAGATGACCATATGGGGATGTTTTACTGGACAGTTATAGATGACCATATAGGGATGTTTTACTGGACAGTTATAGATGACCATATGGGGATGTTTTACTAGACAGTTATAGATGACCATATGGGGATGTTTTACTGGACAGTTATAGACAGTTATAGATGACCATATGGGGATGTTTTACTGGACAGTTATAGACAGTTATAGATGACCATATGGGGATGTTTTACTAGACAGTTAGAGACAGTTATAGATGACCATATGGGGATGTTTCACTAGACAGTTATAGACAGTTATAGATGACCATATGGGGATGTTTTACTAGACAGTTATAGATGACCATATGGGGATGTTTTACTGGACAGTTATAGACAGTTATAGATGACCATATGGGGATGTTTTACTGGACAGTTATAGACAGTTATAGATGACCATATAGGGATGTTTTACTAGACAGTTAGAGACAGTTATAGATGACCATATGGGGATGTTTCACTAGACAGTTATAGACAGTTATAGATGACCATATGGGGATGTTTTAATAGACAGTTATAGATGACCATATGGGGATGTTTTACTAGACAGTTATAGACAGTTATAGATGACCATATGGGGATGTTTAACTAGACAATTAGAGACAGTTATAGATGACCATATGGGGATGTTTAACTAGACAGTTAGAGACAGTTATAGATGACCATATGGGGATGTTGTACTAGACAGTTAGAGACAGTTATAGATGACCATATGGGGATATTTTACTATACAGTTATAGATGACCATATGGGGATGTTTTACTGGACAGTTATAGAGGACCATATGGGGATGTTTTACTGGACAGTTATAGAGGACCATATGGGGATGTTTTACTAGACAGTTAGAGACAGTTATAGATGACCATATGGGGATGTTGTACTAGACAGTTAGAGACAGTTATAGATGACCATATGGGGATATTTTACTAAACAGTTATAGATGACCATATGGGGATGTTTTACTGGACAGTTATAGAGGACCATATGGGGATGTTTTACTGGACAGTTAGAGACAGTTATAGATGACCATATGGGGATGTTTTACTAGACAGTTATAGATGACCATCTGGGGATGTTTCACTAGACAGTTAGAGACAGTTATAGATGACCATATGGGGATGTTTCACTAGACAGTTATAGACAGTTATAGATGACCATATGGGGATGTTTAACTAGACAGTTAGAGACAGTTATAGATGACCATATGGGGATGTTTTACTGCTCAGTTATAGATGACCATATGGGGATGTTTTACTAGACAGTTATAGATGACCATATGGGGATGTTTTACTAGACAGTTATAGACAGTTATAGATGACCATATGGGGATGTTTAACTAGACAGTTATAGACAGTTATAGATGACCATATGGGGATGTTTTACTGGACAGTTAGAGACAGTTATAGATGACCATATGGGGATGTTTTACTGGACAGTTATAGATGACCATATGGGGATGTTTTACTGGACAGTTATAGACAGTTATAGATGACCATATGGGGATGTTTTACTGGACAGTTATAGACAGTTATAGATGACCATATGGGGATGTTTTACTAGACAGTTAGAGACAGTTATAGATGACCATATGGGGATGTTTCACTAGACAGTTATAGACAGTTATAGATGACCATATGGGGATGTTTTACTAGACAGTTATAGATGACCATCTGGGGATGTTTTACTAGACAGTTATAGACAGTTATAGATGACCATATGGGGATGTTTAACTAGACAATTAGAGACAGTTATAGATGACCATATGGGGATGTTTAACTAGACAGTTAGAGACAGTTATAGATGACCATATGGGGATGTTTTACTGGACAGTTATAGAGGACCATATGGGGATGTTTTACTAGACAGTTAGAGACAGTTATAGATGACCATATGGTGATGTTGTACTAGACAGTTAGAGACAGTTATAGATGACCATATGGGGATATTTTACTATACAGTTATAGATGACCATATGGGGATGTTTTACTGGACAGTTATAGAGGACCATATGGGGATGTTTTACTGGACAGTTAGAGACAGTTATAGATGACCATATGGGGATGTTTTACTAGACAGTTATAGATGACCATCTGGGGATGTTTCACTAGACAGTTAGAGACAGTTATAGATGACCATATGGGGATGTTTCACTAGACAGTTATAGACAGTTATAGATGACCATATGGGGATGTTTAACTAGACAGTTAGAGACAGTTATAGATGACCATATGGGGATGTTTTACTGCTCAGTTATAGATGACCATATGGGGATGTTTTACTAGACAGTTATAGATGACCATATGGGGATGTTTTACTAGACAGTTACAGACAGTTATAGATGACCATATGGGGATGTTTAACTAGACAGTTATAGACAGTTATAGATGACCATATGGGGATGTTTTACTGGACAGTTAGAGACAGTTATAGATGACCATATGGGGATGTTTTACTGGACAGTTAGAGACAGTTATAGATGACCATATAGGGATGTTTTACTGGACAGTTATAGACAGTTATAGATGACCATATGGGGATGTTTTACTAGACAGTTATAGACAGTTATAGATGACCATATGGGGATGTTTTACTGGACAGTTAGAGACAGTTATAGATGTCCATATAGGGATGTTTTACTGGACAGTTATAGATGACCATATGGGGATGTTTTACTGGACAGTTATAGACAGTTATAGATGACCATACGGGGATGTTTCACTAGACAGTTATAGATGACCATATGGGGATGTTTCACTAGACAGTTATAGATGACCATATGGGGATGTTTTACTAGACAGTTATAGACAGTTATAGATGACCATATGGGGATGTTTTACTGGACAGTTATAGATGACCATATGGGGATGTTTTACTGGACAGTTATAGATGACCATATGGGGATGTTTTACTAGACAGTTATAGATGACCATATGGGGATGTTTTACTGGACAGTTATAGATGACCATATGGGGATGTTTCACTAGACAGTTATAGACAGTTATAGATGACCTTATGGTGATGTTTTACTGGACAGTTATAGACAGTAATAGATGACCATATGGGGATGTTTTACTAGACAGTTATAGACAGTTATAGATGACCATATGGGGATGTTTTACTGGACAGTTAGAGATGACCATTTGGGGATGTTTTACTAGACAGTTATAGACAGTTATAGATGACCATATGGGGATGTTTTACTAGACAGTTATAGACAGTTATAGATGACCATATGGGGATGTTTTACTGGACAGTTAGAGATGACCATATGGGGATGTTTTACTAGACTGTTATAGATGACCATATGGGGATGTTTTACTGGACAGTTATAGATGACCATATGGGGATGTTTTACTAGACAGTTATAGACAGTTATAGATGACCATATGGGGATGTTTTACTAGACAGTTAGAGACAGGTATAGATGACCATATGGGGATGTTTTACTAGACAGTTATAGATGACCATATGGGGATGTTTTACTAGACAGTTATAGATGACCATATGGGGATGTTTCACTAGACAGTTATAGACAGTTATAGATGACCATATGGGGATGTTTTACTGGACAGTTGGAGACAGTTATAGATAACCATATGGGAATGTTTCACTGGACAGTTAGAGATGACCACAGCATGGGAGTGTCCCTCGGCCTTTAAATTACACAGGATGCGCTCTATGACCGGCCTCTCATTAACGTACTACCACATATCATCATTAGGAGTTCATGCTAGTTTCAATGCTTGAATCATTAAGGCGGCCAGACTAGAATCATCGTCTCATAAAACACAGCTATTTATAATCTGGTTTGCTCTGTGTTAGTCTGCTCTTGTCTGAACTGGTCTGGGCTGGTTAGGTTTTGGATGGTCTGGGCTAGTCTTAGCTGGTCTGGGCTGGTTAGGTTTTGGATGGTCTGGGCTAGTTTTGGATGGTCTGGGCTAGTCTTAGCTGGTCTGGGCTGGTTAGGTTTTGGATGGTCTGGGCTAGTCTTAGCTGGTCTGGGCTGGTTAGGTTTTGGATGGTCTGGGCTAGTTTTGGATGGTCTGGGCTAGTCTTAGCTGTTCTGGGCTGGTTAGGTTTTGGATGGTCTGGGCTAGTCTTAGCTGGTCTGGGCTGGTTAGGTTTTGGATGGTCTGGGCTAGTCTTAGCTGGACTGGGCTGGTTAGGTTTTGGATGGTCTGGGCTAGTTTTGGATGGTCTGGGCTAGTCTTAGCTGATCTGGGCTGGTTAGGTTTTGGATGGTCTGGGCTAGTCTTAGCTGGTCTGGGCTGGTTAGGTTTTGGATGGTCTGGGCTAGTTTTGGATGGTCTGGGCTAGTTTTGGATGGTCTGGGCTAGTTTTGGATGGTCTGGGCTGGTCTTAGCTGGTCTAGGCTGGTTAGGTTTTGGATGGTCTGGGCTAGTTTTGGATGGTCTGGGCTAGTCTTAGCTGGTCTGGGCTGGTTAGGTTTTGGATGGTCTGGGCTAGTCTTAGCTGGTCTGGGCTGGTTAGGTTTTGGATGGTCTGGGCAAGTCTTAGCTGGTCTGGGCTGGTTAGGTTTTGGATGGTCTGGGCTAGTTTTGGATGGTCTGGGCTAGTCTTAGCTGATCTGGGCTGGTTAGGTTTTGGATGGTCTGGGCTAGTTTTGGATGGTCTGGGCTAGTTTTGGATGGTCTGGGCTAGTTTTGGATGGTCTGGGCTGGTCTTAGCTGGTCTAGGCTGGTTAGGTTTTGGATGGTCTGGGCTAGTCTTAGCTGGTCTGGGCTGGTTAGGTTTTTGATGGTCTGGGCTAGTCTTAGCTGGTCTGGGCTGGTTAGGTTTTGGATGGTCTGGGCTAATCTTAGATGGTCTGGGCTGGTTAGGTTTTGGATGGTCTGGGCTAGTCTTAGCTGGTCTGGGCTGGTTAGGTTTTGGATGGTCTGGGCTAGTCTTAGCTGGTCTGGGCTGGTTAGGTTTTGGATGGTCTGGGCTAGTTTTGGATGATCTGGGCTGGTTAGGTTTTGGATGGTCTGGTCTAGTCTTAGCTGGTCTGGGCTGGTTAGGTTTTGGATGGTCTGGGCTAGTCTTAGCTGGTCTGGGGTGGTTAGGTTTTGGATGGTCTGGGCTAGTCTTAGCTGGTCTGGGCTGGTTAGGTTTTGGATGGTCTGGGCTAGTCTTAGCTGGTCTGGGCTGGTTAGGTTTTGGATGGTCTGGGCTAGTCTTAGCTGGTCTGGGCTGGTTAGGTTTTGGATGGTCTGGGCTAGTTTTGGATGGTCTGGGCTGGTTAGGTTTTGGATGGTCTGGGCTAGTCTTAGCTGGTCTGGGATGGTTAGGTTTTGGATGGTCTGGGCTGGTCTTAGATGGTCTGGGCTGGTTAGGTTTTGGATGGTCTGGGCTGGTCTTAGCTGGTCTGGGCTGGTTAGGTTTTGGATGGTCTGGGCTGGTCTTAGCTGGTCTGGGCTGGTTAGGTTTTGGATGGTCTGGGCTAGTTTTGGATGGTCTGGGCTGGTCTTAGCTGGTCTAGGCTGGTTAGGTTTTGGATGGTCTGGGCTAGTCTTAGCTGGTCTGGGCTGGTTAGGTTTTTGATGGTCTGGGCTAGTCTTAGCTGGTCTGGGCTGGTTAGGTTTTGGATGGTCTGGGCTAATCTTAGATGGTCTGGGCTGGTTAGGTTTTGGATGGTCTGGGCTAGTCTTAGCTGGTCTGGGCTGGTTAGGTTTTGGATGGTCTGGGCTAGTCTTAGCTGGTCTGGGCTGGTTAGGTTTTGGATGGTCTGGGCTAGTTTTGGATGGTCTGGGCTGGTTAGGTTTTGGATGGTCTGGGCTAGTCTTAGCTGGTCTGGGCTGGTTAGGTTTTGGATGGTCTGGGCTAGTCTTAGCTGGTCTGGGCTGGTTAGGTTTTGGATGGTCTGGGCTAGTCTTAGCTGGTCTGGGCTGGTTAGGTTTTGGATGGTCTGGGCTAGTCTTAGCTGGTCTGGGCTGGTTAGGTTTTGGATGGTCTGGGCTAGTCTTAGCTGGTCTGGGCTGGTTAGGTTTTGGATGGTCTGGGCTAGTTTTGGATGGTCTGGGCTGGTTAGGTTTTGGATGGTCTGGGCTAGTCTTAGCTGGTCTGGGCTGGTTAGGTTTTGGATGGTCTGGGCTGGTCTTAGATGGTCTGGGCTGGTTAGGTTTTGGATGGTCTGGGCTGGTCTTAGCTGGTCTGGGCTGGTTAGGTTTTGGATGTGGTTAGGTTTTGGATGGTCTGGGCTGGTTAGGTTTTGGATGGTCTGGGCTAGTCTTAGCTGGTCTGGGCTGGTTAGGTTTTGGATGGTCTGGGCTGGTTAGGTTTTGGATGGTCTGGGCTGGTCTTAGCTGGTCTAGGCTGGTTAGGTTTTGGATGGTCTGGGCTGGTCTTTTTACATGTATTATTTTATTTTATTTCACCTTTATTTAACCAGGTAGGCTAGTTGAGAACACCTTTATTTAACCAGGTAGGCCAGTTGAGAACACCTTTATTTAACCAGGTAGGCTAGTTGAGAACACCTTTATTTAACCAGGTAGGCTAGTTGAGAACACCTTTATTTAACCAGGTAGGCTAGTTGAGAACACCTTTATTTAACCAGGTAGGCTAGTTGAGAACACCTTTATTTAACCAGGTAGGCTAGTTGAGAACACCTTTATTTAACCAGGTAGGCCAGTTGAGAACACCTTTATTTAACCAGGTAGGCCAGTTGAGAACACCTTTATTTAACCAGGTAGGCCAGTTGAGAACACCTTTATTTAACCAGGTAGGCCAGTTGAGAACACCTTTATTTAACCAGGTAGGCTAGTTGAGAACACCTTTATTTAACCAGGTAGGCCAGTTGAGAACACCTTTATTTAACCAGGTAGGCCAGTTGAGAACACCTTTATTTAACCAGGTAGGCTAGTTGAGAACACCTTTATTTAACCAGGTAGGCTAGTTGAGAACACCTTTATTTAACCAGGTAGGCTAGTTGAGAACACCTTTATTTAACCAGGTAGGCCAGTTGAGAACACCTTTATTTAACCAGGTAGGCCAGTTGAGAACACCTTTATTTAACCAGGTAGGCCAGTTGAGAACACCTTTATTTAACCAGGTAGGCCAGTTGAGAACACCTTTATTTAACCAGGTAGGCTAGTTGAGAACACCTTTATTTAACCAGGTAGGCTAGTTGAGAACACCTTTATTTAACCAGGTAGGCTAGTTGAGAACACCTTTATTTAACCAGGTAGGCCAGTTGAGAACACCTTTATTTAACCAGGTAGGCCAGTTGAGAACACCTTTATTTAACCAGGTAGGCCAGTTGAGAACACCTTTATTTAACCAGGTAGGCCAGTTGAGAACACCTTTATTTAACCAGGTAGGCCAGTTGAGAACACCTTTATATAACCAGGTAGGCCAGTTGAGAACACCTTTATTTAACCAGGTAGGCCAGTTGAGAACACCTTTATTTAACCAGGTAGGCCAGTTGAGAACACCTTTATTTAACCAGGTAGGCCAGTTGAGAACACCTTTATTTAACCAGGTAGGCCAGTTGAGAACACCTTTATTTAACCAGGTAGGCCAGTTGAGTACAAGTTTTCATTTGCAACTGCGAACTGGCCAAGATAAAGCAAAGCAGTGCGACACAAACAACAACACAGAGTTACACATGGAATAAACAAAAGTACAGTCAATAACACAATAGAAAAATCTACAAAAAGTGTGTGCAAATGGAGTAAGGAGGTAAGGCAATAAATAGGCCATAGTGGCGAAGTAATTACAATTTAGCAAATTAACACTGGAGTGATAGATTTGCAGATGATGATGTGCAAGTATAAATACTGATGTGCAAAAAATGTAAATAAAAACTATATGGGGATGAGGTTGGTAGGTTGGGTGGGCTATTTACAGATGGGCTATGTACAGCTGCAGCGATCGGTGAGCTGCTCAGATAGCTGATGTTTAAAGTTAGTGAGGGAGATATAAGTCTCCAACTTAAGCAATTTTTGCAATTCGTTCCAGTCATTGGCAGCAGATAACTGGAAGGAAAGGCAGCCAAAGGAGGTGTTGGCTTTGGCTATAACCAGTGAGATTTAACTGCTGGAGTATTTGCTATGGGTGGGTGTTTTTATGGTGACCAGTGAGCTGAGATAAGGCGGAGCTTTACCTAGCAAATACTTATAGATGACCTGTAGCCATTGGGTCTGACAACGAAAATATAGCAAGGGTCAGCTGACGAGAGCATACAGGTCGCAGTGGTGGGTGGTATATGGGGCTTTGGTGACAAAACGGATGGCACTGTGATAGACTGCATTCAGTTTGCTGAGTAGAGTGTTGGAGGCTATTTTGTAAATTATATCGCCGAAGTCGAGGATTGGTAGGATAGTCAGTTTTACGAGGGTATGTTTGGCAGCATGAGTGAAGGAGGCTTTGTTGCGAAATTGGAAGCCGATTTTAGATTTAATTTTGGATTGGAGATGCTTAATATGAGTCTGGAAGGAGAGTTCAGTCTAGCCAGACACCTAGGTATTTGTAGTTGTCCACATATTCTAAGTTAGTAGTGATGCTAGTCGGGTGGGCGGGTGCGGGCAGCGATCGGTTGAAGAGCATGCATTTAGTTTTACTAGCGTTTAAGAGCAGTCTTAGCTGGTCTGGGCTGGTCTGAGCTGGTCTGGGCTGGTCTGAGCTGGTCTGAGCTGGTCTGGGCTGGTCTGAGCTGAGCTGGTCTGAGCTGGTCTGGGGTGGAATTAGCTGGTCTGACCTGGTCTGAGGTGGTCTGAGGTGGTCTGGGCTGGTCTGAGCTGGTCTGGTCAACCTCTTCTATAACCCAACACCACTCCATCCATGACTGGGTGAATGTGCGTGCAGGCAGGATGGTAAACACGCGGCCATTCGGCTTGGTTCATGGGAAATACAGTCCAAAGATATGTTATTCTCCATAACTCTTGTAGATTGAATCTCACTGATCCTGGACTTATATCCTACTCGCCATAGTCTACCGTTAAGCGGCACGGTGCTAGCAAGGTGGCAGGTAGCTTAACAGTTACAGAAGCAAGCCCATATGGTCATCTATATCTGTCTCTAACTGTCCAGTAAAACATCCCCATATGGTCATCTATAACTGTCTCTAACTGTCTAGTAAAATATCCCCATATGGTCAACTATAACTGTCTCTGTCCAGTAAAACATCCCCATATGGTCATTTATAACTGTCTCTAACTGGCTAGTAAAACCTTCCCATATGGTTATCTATAACTGTCTCTAACTGGCTAGTAAAACCTTCCCTTACGGTCATCCCCCCACCCACCTCACCCTACATCACCCCACATCACCCTACATCCCCCACCCCACCTTACCCTACTCCACCTAACCCTACATCACCCCTCCTCACCCCACCTCACCTACATCACCCCACCTCACCCTACATCCACCTACCCCACCTCACCCTACTCCACCTCACCCTACATCACCCTGCATCACCTCACTTACATCACCCCACCTCACCCTACTCCACCTCACCCCACCTCACCCTACATCACCCCACCCCACATCACCTACATCACCCCAGCTCACCCTACATCCCACTAACCCACCTAGCCCTACTCCACCTCACCCTACATCACCCCACCCCACCCCACCTCACCTACATCACCCCACCTCACCCTACATCCCCCTAACCCACCTCACCCTACATCCCCCTAACCCACCTCACCCTACATCCCCCTACCCCACCTTACCTTTACCCTACATCACCCCACCTCACCCTACATCCCCCTACCCCACCTTACCCTACCCTACATCACCCCACCTCACCCTACATCCCCCTAACCCACCTCACCCTACATCCCCCTAACCCACCTCACCCTACATCCCCCTAACCCACCTCACCCTACATCCCCCTAACCCACCTCACCCTACATCCCCCTAACCCACCTCACCCTACATCCCCCTACCCCACCTTACCCTACCCTACATCACCCCACCTCACCCTACATCCACCTACTCCACCTCACCTACATCACCCTGCATCACCTCACCTACATCACCCCATCTCACCCTACTCCACCTCACCCTAGTCCACCTCACCCTACATCACCCCACCCCACCTCACCTACATCACCCCACCCCATGCCACCTACATCACCCCACCTTACCCTACCCTACATCACCCCACCTCACCCTACATCCCCCTACCCCACCTTACCCTACCCTACATCACCCCACCTCACCCTACATCCCCCTACTCCACCACACCCTACATCACCCCACCCCACGCCACCTACATCACCCCAACTCACCCTACATCCCCCTACCCCACCTCACCCTACTCCACCTCACCCCTAAATCACCCCACCCCACGCCACCTACATCACCCCACTCACCCTACAATCCCCCTAACCCACCTCACCCTACATCACCCCACCTCACCTACATCCCCCTACCCTACATCACCCCACCTCACCCTACATCCCCCTACCCCACCTCTCCCTACTCCACTTCACCCTACATCACCCCACCTCACCCTACATCCCCCTACCCCACCTCACCCTACTCCACCTCACACTACATTACCCTACCCCACCTCACCCTACTCCACCTCACCCTACATCACCCCACCTCACACTACATCCCCCTACCCCACCTCTCCCTACTTCACCTCACCCTACATCACCCCACCCCACGCCACCTACATCACCCCACCCCACATCACCTACATAGCCCCACCTCACCCTACATCCCCCTACCCCACCTTACCCTACTCCACCTCACCCTACCTACCCCACCTCACCTACATCACCCTGCCTCACCCCACATCACCTACATAGCCCCACCTCACACTACATCCCCCTACCCCACCTCACCCTACCCCACCTCACCCTACTCCACTTCACCCTACATCACCCCACCTCACACTACATCCCCCTACCCCACCTCACCCTACTCCACCTCACCCCTACATCACTCCACCTCACCCCTACATCACCCCACCTCACCCTACAATCCCCCTAACCCGCCTCACCCTACATTACCCCACCTCACCTACATCCCCCTAACCTACATCACCCCACCTCACCCTACATCCCCCTACCCCACCTCTCCCTACTCCACCTCACCCTACCTACCCCACCTCACCTACATCACCCTGCCTCACCCCACATCACCTACATAGCCCCACCTCACACTACATCCCCCTACCCCACCTCACCCTACCCCACCTCACCCTACTCCACTTCACCCTACATCACCCCACCTCACACTACATCCCCCTACCCCACCTCACCCTACTCCACCTCACCCCTACATCACTCCACCTCACCCCTACATCACCCCACCTCACCCTACAATCCCCCTAACCCGCCTCACCCTACATTACCCCACCTCACCTACATCCCCCTAACCTACATCACCCCACCTCACCCTACATCCCCCTACCCCACCTCTCCCTACTCCACCTCACCCTACATCACCCCACCTCACCCTACTTCACCTCACCCTACATCACCCCACCCCACGCCACCTACATCACCCCACCCCACACCACCTACATAGCCCCACCTCACCCTACATCCCCCTACCCCACCTTACCCTACTCCACCTCACCCTACCTACCCCACCTCACCTACATCACCCTGCCTCACCCCACATCACCCCACCCTACATCCCCCTACCCCACCTCACCCTACATCACCCCACCCCACCTCACCTACATCACCCCACCTCACCCTACATCCCCCTACCCCACCTTACCCTACTCCACCTCACCCTACTTACCCCGCCTCACCCCACATTACCCCACATCACCCCACCTTACACCCCCCTACCCCACTTCACCCTACATCACCCCACCCTACATCCCCCTACCCCTACCCCGCCTCACCCTACATCACCCCACTACCCCAACGGACCCCACCCTACCCCACCCCACTCAACATCACCTCACCATGCCCTACATCATCCCATCCCCATATCCCACCCCCCCTACCCCACCTCACCCTACATCACCCCACTACCCCAACAGGTCCCACCCTACCCCACCCCACCCAACATCACCTCACCATAACCTACATCACCCCACCTCACCATACCTTACATCATCCCATCATCCCACCCTAAATTAGGAACTTCCTGTAGTCGTTAGGCATCCTATGATCTTAGTTTAAACACAGGCTTGGTCTGTCGATCCGAACGGCAATACCCCTTTTCCTCGCTCCTCCCCTCCCTGCCCCTCGTACCAATCCCTCCATGCCTGCTACGGACCTCGCCCTGAGCCAACGGTGGCCTGTAGCCTCGTTAGAGGGAGCCACGTCAACAGCGGTTGGTCAGAGAAGACAGAAAGATAAATTGCCAAGAAGCCTCACTGACAGAGAGAATAAAAAGGAGTGATTTGGTTTTCCATTTATTTTTTAAACTAGTAATTCAACTAACAGCTGAATGATCAAAGCAAAGACTCTTTCAAATTTGAAATAAAAGTATTTTTCAAGGAGTCGTGAGGCAATTATGGAAGAGTCTCAATCAGGAGTTTATTCCAACTGGATTTATGCCAACCGTTTGGAAATGTTGTTTCTGTCTACAAGCTTTTCCTTCTTAAACAATGACAAATCCCCAAGACAAAAGTCTTGCGTTGTCATGATGATATAACCCATGCCTCTATCAACTCACCTTACATCACCTCACTCTATATCGCCCGACCCGTCTCGTTCTAATATTCTGTACCTAAGTCTGACTTATATGTCTCATTCTAATATTCTGTACCTAAGTCTGACTTATATGTCATATTCTAATATTCTGTACCTAAGTCTGACTTATATGTCTCATTCTATTATCCTGTACTTAAGTCTGACTTATACAGGGAAATGTGGTAATATATTTCATTCTATTATCCTGTACTTAAGTCTGACTTATACAGGGAAATGTGGTAATATATTGCATTCTATTATCCTGTACTTAAGTCTGACTTATACAGAGAAATGTGGTAATATATTTCATTCTATTATCCTGTACCTAAGTCTGACTTATATAGGTAAACGTGGCAATATGTTTCATTCTATTATCCTGTACTTAATCAATCAATCAATCAAATGTATTTATAAAGCCCTTTTTACATCAGGCGATGTCACAAAGTGCTGTACAGAAACCCAGCCTAAAAAAAACAAACAGCGAGATACACCCATTGACCACAGACAGGCTAACAACTGGGACAGGCCCAGGTCCAGACTCATCTCATCTGTTCTCTGGACCTTATTGACTCACCTGGTGGATTTCAAAGGACTGGATCGGGATTGGCGTAAGCAAAGACCCTATGATACCTATCCACTACTTTCAGATCAACAAAGGGTACAAGAATTGATTTGGGACTGTGCAGTGCAGTGCTGTCCACAGTACACACAGAGACATACAGGTAATGCTCCTCCTACCTCTCACTTAAGTCTGACTTATACAGGGAAACGTCTGTGTGTCTGTGTGTTTCATTCCAATATGTTTCACGGTGGACATCTGTAATGTTATATCTCTCTAATGAAGACAGGAGAATCCGCGAACATGGAACCATCATATCAACCTCAGTCCTCAGATCCCATCCATTACAACCTCAATATAAAAGCTTTGAAAGCCTGTAAAATCCCCTTTTGTCTCCCTACTAGGTCTCTATAACGATATTCCAAACAGAGCCGACTGTTACTTCTGTTGACTTAACCGCAGTTTCATTCAGCTTCTCTGAGTCTGTATTTCATAGCGGTTACACTTTAACACCAGGAACGTGAATTTGCTGCCCATAGACAATAAACCCTGTGTTTCTAGGGGATATTGACTGTGTGTTGTGTAATGCTTATCCCATTTTCCAGTAAACTTCTGGATGTTCTGATTTCACAGGGATTTGATCGGTACAATTCTGAACTCAATTGGATGCAATTATGTTAAAGAAGCAAAACATTTAGGCTTAGCTCTGCTTTTCAAAATTATTTAATGTGTGTTCATGGTACTCAGAGCAGAGCCTGCTAGCTGGGCAGAGAGAGGGAGAGGCTGTATGGTGTCTGTGTGTCATCAGAGCAGAGCCTGCTAGCTGGGCAGAGAGAGGGAGAGGCTGTATGGTGTCTGTGTGTCATCAGAGCAGAGCCTGCTAGCTGGGCAGAGAGAGAGAGAGGCTGTATGGTGTCTGTGTGTCATCAACACAGAGCAGAGCCTGCTAGCTGGGCAGAGAGAGGGAGAGGCTATATGGTGTCTGTGTGTCATCAACACAGAGCAGAGCCTGCTAGCTGGGCAGAGAGAGAGAGAGGCTGTATGGTGTCTGTGTGTCATCAACACAGAGCAGAGCCTGCTAGCTGGGCAGAGAGAGAGAGAGGCTGTATGGTGTCTGTGTGTCATCAACACAGAGCAGAGCCTGCTAGCTGGGCAGAGAGAGAGAGAGGCTGTATGGTGTCTGTGTGTCATAAACACAGAGCAGAGCCTGCTAGCTGGGCAGAGAGAGAGAGAGGCTGTATGGTGTCTGTGTGTCAACACAGAGCAGAGCCTGCTAGCTGGGCAGAGAGAGGGAGAGGCTGTATGGTGTCTGTGTGTCATCAGAGCAGATCCTGCTAGCTGGGCAGAGAGAGAGAGAGGCTGTATGGTGTCTGTGTGTTGAGAGCCAATTTGCTAGGCAGAGAGAGAGGCCGCATGGTTTCTGTGTGTCATCAACACAGATTGCTGCATTGGCATGTTCTCCATTGTCTAATACCGCATCATACCAGACACAGCATGCATCTCTGGACCATAAGCTATTTGGTTTCCAACACTAGCCTGTCGAGACAAACTTAGAACCCAAAAATAACAGTACAAATACAAGTAATATAGGAGGCAGTATGCATAGTAATAATAAACTGGATTTACACTGGATTTACCAATATCAAGTAACATAGGAGGCAGTATGCATAGTAATAATAAACTGGATTTACACTGGATTTACAAATATCAAGTAATATAGGAGGCAGTATGCATAGTAATAATAAACTGGATTTACACTGGATTTACCAATATCAAGTAATATAGGAGGCAGTATGCATAGTAATAATAAACTGGATTTACACTGGATTTACCAATATCAAGTAATATAGGAGGCAGTATGCATAGTCATACTAAACTGGATTTACCAATATCAAGTAATATAGGAGACAGTATGCATAGTAATAATAAACTGGATTTACACTGGATTTACCAAAATCAAGTAAAAGAGGAGGCAGTATGCGTAGCAATAATAAACTGGATTTACACTGAATTTACCAATATTAAGTAATAGAGGAGGAAGTATGCATAGTAATAATAAACTGGATTTACACTGGATTTACCAATATATAGCAATATAGGAGGCAGTATGCATAGTAATAATAAACTGGATTTACACTGGATTTACCAATATCAAGTAATATAGGAGACAGTATGCATAGTAATAATAAACTGGATTTACACTGGATTTACCAATATATAGCAATATAGGAGGCAGTATGCATAGTAATAATAAACTGGATTTACACTGGATTTACCAATATCAAGTAATAGATGAGGCAGTATGCACAGTAATAATAAACTGGATTTACACTTGATTTACCAATATCAAATAAAAGAGGAGGCAGTATGCATAGTAATAATAAACTGGATTTACAATGGATTTACCAATATCAAGTAAAAGAGGAGGCAGTATGAATAGTAATAATACACTGGATTTACACTGGATTTACCAATATCAAGTAAAAGAGGAGGCAGTATGCATAGTAATACAGTTGGCCAACAGAAAAAGTATATTCCCAAACACCTCCTCTAACTTTGACATCGCATCCTCTAATCTTAACAACACCTCATCTAGCCTTGAACACCTCCTCTAGTCTTGACAACACCTCCTCTATTCTTGACAACACCTCCTCTAACCTTGACAACACCTCCTCTAGTCTTGACAACACCTCCTCTAACCTTGACAACTCTCCTCTAACCTTGACAACACCTCATCTAACCTTGACAACACCTCATCTCACCTTGACAACACCTCATTTAGCCTTGACAACACCTCATCTAGCCTTGACAACACCTCATCTAACCATGACATAACCTCCTCTAACCTTGACAACAGCTTCTCTGGCCTTGATAACACCTTATCTAACCTTGACAACACCTCATTTATCCTGGACAACACCTCATCTAGCCTTGACAACACCTCATCTAGCCTTGACAACACCTCATCTAGCCTTGACAACACCTCATCTAGCCTTAACAACACCTTGTTTAGCCTTGACAACACCTCATCTAGCCTTGACAACACCTCATCTAACCTTGACATCACCTCCTTTAACCTTGACAACAGCTTCTCTGGCCTTGATAACACCTTATCTAACCTTGACAACACCTCATTTAGCCTTGACAACACCTCATCTAGCCTTGACAACACATCCTCTAACCTTGACAACACCTCCCCTAGCCTTCACAACACCTCCTCTAGCCTTGACAACACATCCTCTAACCTTGACAACACCTCCGCTAGCCTTGATACCACCCCCTCTAGCCTTGACAACACATCCTCTAGCCTTGACAACACATCCTCTAGCCTTGACAACACATCCTCTAGCGTTGACAACACCTCCTCAAACCTTGATATCACCTCCTCTAGCCTTGACAACACCTCCTCTAGCCTTGACAACACCCCCTCTAGCCTTGATATCACCTCCTCTAACCTTGACAACACCTCCTCTAACCTTGATATCACCTCCTCTAGCCTTGACAACACCTCCTCTAACCTTGATATCACCTCCTCTAGCCTTGACAACACCTCCTCTAACCTTGATATCACCTCCTCTAGCCTTGAAAACACATCCCCTAGCCTTGACAACACCTACTCTAACCTTGATATCACCTCCTCTAGCCTTGACAACACCTCCTCTATCTTTGACAACACCTCCTCTAACTTTGACAACACCTCATCTAGCCTTCACAACCCCTTCTAAAACCTTTACAACACCTCCTCTAGTCTTGACAACACCCCCTCTAGCCTTCACAACCCCTTCTATAACCTTGACAACCCCTCATCTAGCCTTTACAACACCTGCTCTAACCTTGACAACACCTCCTCCAGCCTTGACAACACCTCCTCTAGCCTTCACAACCCGTTCTATAACCTTGACAACCCCTCATCTAGCCTTTACAACACCTGCTCTAACCTTGACAACACCTACTCTAACCTTGACAACACCTACTCTAGCCTTGACAACACATCCTCTAGCCTTGACAACACCTCCCCTAGACTTGACAACACCTCCCCTAGCCTTGACAACACATCCTCTAGCCTTGACAACACATCCTCTAGCCTTGACAACACCTACTCTAACATTGATATCACCTCCTCTAGCCTTGACAACACATCCCCTAGCCTTGACAACACCTAATCTAACCTTGACAAGACCTCCTCTAGTCTTGACAACACCTCCTATAGCATTGACAACACGTCCTCTAACCTTGACAACACTTCCTCTAACTTTGACATCACCCACCTCCTCTAGTCTTGACAACACCCGCTCTATCCTTCACAACCCCTTCTATAACCTTGACAACCCCTCATCTAGCCTTTACAACACCTGCTCTAACCTTGACAACACCTCCTCCAGCCTTGACAACACATCCTCTAGCCTTCACAACCCGTTCTATAACCTTGACAACACCTCATCTAGCCTTAACAACACCTCCTCTAACTTTGACATCACCTCCTCTAGCCTTCACAACCCCTTCTATAACCTTGACAACACTTCATCTAGCCTTGACAACACCTGCTCTAACCTTGACAACACCTCATCTAGCCTTGACAACACCTGCTCTAGCCTTGACAACACCCCCTCTAGACTTGACAACACCTCATCTAGCCTTGACAATACCTCCTCTAACCTTGACATCACCTCCTCTAGCCTTGACAACACCCCATCTAACCTTGACAACACATCCTCTAACTTTGACAACACCCCATCTAACCTTGACAATACCTCCTCTAACCTTGACATCACCTCCTCTAGCCTTGACAACACCTGCTCTAACCTTGACAACACCTCATCTAGCCTTGACAACACCTGCTCTAGCCTTGACAACACCCCCTCTAGACTTGACAACACCTCATCTAGCCTTGACAATACCTCCTCTAACCTTGACATCACCTCCTCTAGCCTTGACAACACCCCATCTAACCTTGACAACACATCCTCTAACTTTGACAACGCCCCATCTAACCTTGACAATACCTCCTCTAACCTTGACATCACCTCCTCTAGCCTTGACAACACCTACTCCAGCCTTGACAACACCTCATCTAACCTTGACAACACCTTATCTAACCTTGACAACACCTACTCTAGCCTTGACAACACCTTATCTAACCTTGACAACATGTCCTCTAACCTTGACAACACATCCTCTAACCTTGACAACACCTCCTCTAACCTTGACAACAACTCCTCTAATTTTGACATTGTCTACTCTAGCCTTAACAACACCTGCTCTAACCTTGTCAACCACACCTCCTCTAGCCTTGACAACATCTCCTCTAACCTTGTCAACCACACCTCCTCTAGCCTTGATACCACCTCCTCTAACCTTGTCAACCACACCTCCTCTAGCCTTGACAACACATTTGATGGCCTTTCTAGAGGTCCACACTCTTACAATAAAGCTATAATCAAAACCCTGCATGGTCCCAGTCCAAGTGAAGCATATGGATGTCTTGGCATTGCACTTTAGCTGTGTATTCTCAGGTTTTACCAGACACCTTGGAGGCTAAATCATTTCCCTCCCTCTTCTTTTACCAGGCACCTTGGAGGCTAAATAATTTCACTCATAAACCATTTCCTCTGTCTAGGCTACCTTTACGGGACTACAGGGATGATGTCATAGGCTAAGGAGAACCTGAAAAGCCCTGACAGTCATCACAACCCTGAGGCTACGGCTGAGGACAGGAACCAGTAAAATAAGTCCCGCTATGACCTCAGCAGAGTCATCGAATGAGCAAAAGGACAATATTGGAATAAGATGGAATCATATAACACAGGATCTGACGTCTGCCGCATGTGGCTACAGTCCATTACGGATTACAAAGGAACAACCAACAGTGATCTGCGCAACAATACCTGTTTACCAGACAACTCAATACATTTTAATGCACTCTTTGACAATAACAACATCGTGCCGGGTGTGAGGGCTGCCACCGACCCAGATCATCGGGTGATCTCGCTCTCTGAGGCCAACATGAGTAAAGTCTTTAATCAGGTCAACACACACAAGGCCTGAGGGGATTCCAGGGCGCATTCTCAGAGCATGCACAGAACAGCTGGCAAGCATATTCACGGTCATTTTCAACCTCTCCTTGTCCTTGTCTGTAATCCTCACATGTTTTAAAATGACCACCATCATTCCATCTTCTCAAGAACTCTACGGTTTCCTGCCACATTGGCTACCGCCCTGAAGCGCTGACATCTGTAATCATAGCACACATAAACTCCATCATCTCAGACACCCTAGACCCACTTCAATTTGCATACCGCTCCAACAGATCCATAGAAGATGCAATCTCAACTTCCACCCTGCTCTCACCCACCTACACTACCGGTCAAAAGTTTTAGAACACATACTCATTCAAGGGTTTTTCATAATTTTTTACTATTTTCTACATTATAGATTAATAGTGAAGACATCAAAACTATGAAAAAACGAATGTGGACAAAGCATCATGTAGTAAACAAAAAAGAGTTAAACAAATCTAAATATATTTTAAATTTGAGATTCTTCAAATAGCCACCCTTTGCCTTAATGACAGCTTTACACACTCTTGGCATTCTCTCAACCACCATGCATTTCAATTAACAGGTGTGCCCTCTTAAAAATTAATTTGTGGAATTGATTTCCTTCCTAATGTGTTTCAGCCAATCATTTTTGTTATGACAAAGTAGGGGTAGTATACAGAAGATAGCCCTATTTGGTAAAAGACCAAGTCCATATTATGGCAATAGCAGCTCAAATAAGATAAGAGAAATGACAGTCCATCATTACTTTAAGACATGAAGGTCAGTCAATAAGGAACATTTCAAGAACGTTTCTTCAGGTGCGGTCTCAAAAACCATCAAGCACTATGAAACTGGCTCTTATGAGTTACCAGCCTCAGAAGTTGCAGCCCAAATAAATGCTTCACAGAGTTCAAGTAACAGACACATCTCAACATCAACTGTTCAGAGGAGACTGTGTGAATCACGCCTTCATGATCAAATTGCTGAAAAAAAAACACAACTGAAGGACACCAATAAGAAGAGGAGACTTTCTTGGGCCAATAAACATGAGCAATGGACATTAGACCGGTGGAAATCTGTTCTTTGGTCTGGAGTCCAAATTGGAGATTTTTGTTTCCAGCTGTCGTATCCTTGTGAGATGCAGAGGAGGTGAACGGATGATCTCCGCATGTGTTTTTCCCACCGTAAAGCATTGAGGAGGAGGTGTTATGGTGTGGGGGTTCATTGCTGGTGACACTGTCTGTGACTGTCTGTGACACTTAACCAGCATGGCTACCACAGCATTCTGCAGCAATACACCATCCCATCTGGTTTGGGCTTAGTGGGACTATCATTTGTTTTCAACAGGACAACGACCCAACACACCTCCAGGCTGTGTAAGGGCAGTTTGGCCAAAGAGAGTGATGGAGTGCTGCATCAGATGACCTGGCCTCCACAAACCCCTGACCACAACCAAATTGAATTGGTTTGGGATGAGTTGGACCGCAGAGTGGAGGAAAAGCAGACAACAAGAGCTCAGCATATGTGGGAACTACTTCAAGACTGTTGGAAAAGCATTCCAGGTGAAGCTGGTTGAGAGAATTCCAAGAGTGTGCAAAGCTGTCATCAAGGCAAAGGGTGGCTATTTGAAGAATCTCAAATATAAAATATATTTTGATTTGTTTAACACTTTTTTGTTTACTACATGATGCTTTGTCCACATGATTCCATATCGGTAATTTCATAGTTTTGATGTCTTCACAAAAACCCTTGAATGAGTAGGTGTGTCCAAACATTTGACTGGTAGTGTAGATAAGAGCAATGCCTATGTGAGAATGTTGTTCAATGACTACAGCTTAGCATTCAACACCATAGTCCCCATCAAAGTTTGTCACCAAATTAGGACCCTGGGACTGAACACCTCCCTCTGCAACAGGGTCCTGGACTTCCTGACGGGCCAACCCCAGGTGGTGAGGGTAGGCAACATCACCTCCGCTACACTGACCCTCAACACGGGGGGCCCCACAGAGGCGTGTGCTTAGTTCCCTCCTGTACTTCCTGTTCACCCACGATTGTGTGGCCATGCACGACTCCAACACCATCATCAAGTTTGATGAGACAACAGTGGTAGGCCTGGTCACCGACGATGATGAGGCAGCCTACAGGGAGGAGGTCGGGGGGAGACTTCAGAGGAGCAGGTCTATAGCTTCAAGTTCATCAGAGTCCAAATCACTAAGAACCTAAAATGGTTCAAACACACACACACACAGTCACAAAGAAGGATCGACAGTACCTCTTGCCCCTCAGGAGGTTGAAAAGGTTTGGCATGGGCCCTCAAAATCTCAAATAGTTCTACAGCTGTACCATTGAGAGCATCTTGACTGGCTGCATCACTGCATGGTATGGCAATAGCACCGCCCTCGATCGCATTGGCGCTATGGAGGGTGGTGCGGACAGCCCAGTACATCACTGGGACCAAGCTCCCTGCAATCCAGGACCTCTATATCAGGCGGTGAAAGCTCCCTGCCATCCAGGACCTGTATACCAGGCAGTGTGAGCTCCCTGCCATCTAGGACCTCTATATCAGGCTTCGTGAGCTCCCTGTCATCCAGGACCTCTAGATCAGGCAGTGTGAGCTCCCTGCCATACAGAACCTCTATATCAGGCGGTGTGAGCTCCCTGCCATCCAGGACCTCAATACCAGGCGGTGTGAGCTCCCTGCCATCCAGAACCTCTATATCAGGCAGTGTGAACTCCCTGCCATCCATAACCTCTATATCAGGCAGTGTGAGCTCTCTGCCATCTAGAACCTCTATATCAGGCTTTTTGAGCTCCCTGCCATCTAGGCTCTCAATACCAGGCGGTGTGAAAGGCAGGCCCGAGCCATAGACTGTTCTCTCTGCTTCCGCACGGCAAGTTGTTCCTTTGCATCATGTCTGGCACCAACAGGCTCTTGATTGGCTTCTAAGACTGATAAATAGATAACTAAATAGATAACTAAATGGTACACGTACAATCTGAGTCAACTCTTCTCATTGTATTCTCATTTCTGCCCTGTCTCTATGCACACTCACAGGGCCCTACACACATATTCTACTGTCACCCCAAAACACTCACTCCATCATCTCATCACTCACGCATAATTTGCACATACATTTATACTGACTCTACACACACACAACTGCATTGTCAGGGTTCGAGCTGTGAAAAAGGGCATTTCATTGTAGTTGTGTACAGTTGTGGCCAAAAGTTTTGAGAATGACACAAATATTAATTAAAGTGTCTTTAGATATTTTTGTCATATGTTACCTTGGAATACTGAAGTATAATTACAAGCATTTCATAAGTGTCAAAGGCTTTTATTGACAATTACATGAAGTTGATGCAAAGAGTCAATATTTGCAGTGTTGGTCCTTCTTTTTTTAAGACCTCTGCCATCTGCCCTGGCATGCTGTCAATTAACTTCTGGGCCACATCCTGACTGATGGCAGCCCATTCTTGCATAATCAATGCTTGGAGTTTGTCATAATTTGTGGGTTTTTGTTTTTCCACCCGCCTCTTGAGGATTGACCACAAGTTCTCAATGTGATTAAGTCTGGGGAGTTTCCTGGCCATGGACCCAAAATATCAATGTTTTGTTCCCCGAGCAACTTAGTTATCACTTTGCCTTATGGCAAGGTGCTCCATCATGCTGGAAAAGGCATTGTTTGTCACCAAACTGTTCCTGGATGGTTGGGAGAAGTTGCTCTCGGAGGATGTGTTGGTACCATTCTTTATTCATGGCTGTGTTCTTAGGTAAAATTGTGAGTGAGCCAACTCCCTTGGCTGAGAAGCAACCCCACACATGAATGGTCTCAGGATGCTTTACTGTTGGCATGACACAGGACTGATGGTAGCGCTCACCTTGTCTTCTCCGGACAAACTTTTTTCCGGCTACCCCAAACAATCGGAAGGGAGATTCTTCAGAGAAATTGACTTTACCCCAGTCCTCAGTAGTCCAATCCCTGTACCTTTTGCAGGATATCAGTCTGTCCCTGATGTTTTTCCTGGAGAGAAGTAACTTCCTGAGCAAGCTCTGTGTGATCCCGCAGCTGAATCAACTTTAGGAGACGGTCCTGGCGCTTGCTGGACTTTCTTGGGTGCCCTGAAGCATTCTTCACAACAATTGAACCGCTCTCCTTGAAGATCTTGATGCTCCGATAAATGGTTGATTTAGGTGCAATCTTACTGGCAGCATTATCCTTGCCAGTGAAGCCCTTTTTGTGCAAAGCAATGATGACGGCACGTGTTTCCGTGCAGGTAACCATGGTTGACAGAGGAAGAACAATGATTCCAAGCACCCCCCTCCTTTTGAAGCTTTCAGTCTGTTATTCGAACTCAATCAGCATGACAGAGTGATCTCCAGCCTTGTCCTCGTCAACACTCACACCTGTGTTAACGAGAGAATCACTGACATGATGTCAGCTGGTCCTTTTGTGGCAGGGCTGAAATTCAGTGGACATGTTTTTGGGGGATTCGGTTCATTCGCATGGCAAAGAGAGACTTTGCAATTCATCTGATCACTCTTCATAACTGTCACGTTCTGACCTTTTATTTCATTTGTTTTGTCTTTATTTAGTATGGTCAGGGCGTGAGTTGGGGTGGGCAATCTATGTTTGTGTTTCCGTGTCTGTGTTTGTCGCCACACGGTACTGTTTTGGTTATTCACGTCATCATTCATTGTTTTTGTATTCTTAGTGTTCAGTTTATGTTTTTAAAATAAACGACATGAACACTTACCACGCCGCATCTTGGTCCGATCCTTACTCCTCTTCAGACGAAGAGGAGGAAATCTGCCGTTACAATAACATTGTAAATTGCCATCATACGTGGCCATATGCCACTTGCCATCATACAAACTGAGGCAGCAGACCTTGTGAAAATTTATATTTGTGTCATTATTTTGGCCACGACTGTACATGACATTAAAACTACCATTCAATGGAATGATACCCAGACAGGCATAACTACGGCCTGGGGGTCTATGACACTAAACAGCACATCAGACCCAGATGACTAAAAAACCCATCAGACCCAGACGACTAAACAACACATCAGACCCAGATGACTAAACAACACATCAGACCCAGATGACTAAACAACACATCACACCCAGATGACTAAACAACACATCAGACCCAGATGACTAAAAAACACATCAGACCCAGATGACTAAACAACACATCAGACCCAGATGACTAAACAACACATCACACCCAGATGACTAAACAACACATCAGACCCAGACGACTAAACAACACATCACACCCAGATGACTAAACAACACATCAGACCCAGACGACTAAACAACACATCACACCCAGATGACTAAACAACACATCACACCCAGATGACTAAACAACACATCACACCCAGATGACTAAACAACACATCACACACAGATGACTAAAAAACACATCACACCCAGATGACTAAACAACACATCAGACCTTTCTCAGACCATCAGATGCTTTCTCTTACAGTCCAGAGGCACACATGAGAGAAATAAAACACCATTGGGAAAGACATCGTGGAAAGAGTTCCTTTGAAACAGGTAATGTACTGGGTTATCCACACAACCTTCTGTAGTGCCATGCGATCGAGAGCAAACTATAGGAATGGACCGATTCCAGTTCTTTAAAAACCATTATGGGACTAGCCTGATTCCAGATCCTTAATCAATATGGGAATAGCCTGATTCCAGTTCCTTGGAAATCATTCTGGGACTAGCCTGATTCCAATTCCTTAGAAACCATTATGGGACTAGCCTTATTCCAGGTCCTTGGAAATCATTCTGGGACTGGCCTGATTCCAGTTTCTTAATAATTCTGGGACTGGCCTGATTCCAGCCCCTTAATCATTCTGGGACTAGCTGTATTCCAGTTCCTTAGAAATAATTATGGGACTAGCCTGATTCCAGTTCCATAGAAATCATTATGGGACTAGCCTGATTCCAGGTCCTTAATCATTATGTGACTAGCTGTATTCCAGTTCCTTAATCATTATGGGACTAGCCCGATTCCAGTTCCTTAATCATTATGTGACTAGCTGTATTCCAGTTCCTTAGAAACCATTATGGGACTAGCCTGATTCCAGATCCTTAACCGTCATGAGACTAGCCTGATTCCAGTTCCTTAATCATTATGTGACATAGCTGTATTCCAGTTCCTTAATCATTATGTGACTAGCTGTATTCCAGTTCCTTAGAAACCATTATGGGACTAGCCTGATTCCAGATCATTAACCATTATGGGACTAGCCTGATTCCAGGTCCTTAGAAATCATTCTGGGGCTGGCCTGATTCCAGTTCCTTAATCATTATGGGACTAGCCGTATTCCAGTTCCTTAGAAACCATTATGGGACTAGCCTGATTCCAGGTCCTTAGAAATCATTCTGGGGCTGGCCTGATTCCAGTTCCTTAATCATTATGGGACTAGCCGTATTCCAGTTCTTTGAAACCATTATGGGACTAGCCCGATTCCAGGTCCTTATAAATCATTCTGGTACTAGCCTGATTCCAAGTCCTTAATCATCATGGGACTAGCCTGATTCCATTTCCATAGAAACCATCATGGGACTAGCCTGATTCCAGTTCCTTAATCATTATGGGACTAGCCTGATTCCAGTTCCTTAATCAGTATGGGACTAGCCTGATTCCAGTTCCTTAATCGTTATGGGACTAGCCTGATTCCAGTTCCTTAATCAGTATGGGACTAGCCTGATTCCAGTTCCTTAATCGTTATGGGACTAGCCTGATTCCAGTTCCTTAATCATTATGGGACTAGCCTGATTCCAGTTCCTTAGAAACCATTATGGGACTAGCCTTATTCCAGTTCCTTAAAAACCACTATGGGACTAGCCTGATTCCAATTCCTTAGAAACCATTATGGGACTAGCCTTATTCCAGGTCCTTGGAAATCATTCTGGGACTGGCCTGATTCCAGTTCCTTAATCATTATGTGACTAGCCTGATTCCAGGTCCTTAGAAATCATTATGGGACTAGCCTGCTTCCAGGTCCTTGGAAATCAGTCTGGGACTGGCCTGATTCCAGTTTAATAATCATTCTGGGACTGGCCTGATTCCAGTCCCTTAATCATTCTGGGACTAGCCGATTCTAGTTCCTTAATCATTATGGGACTAGCCTGATTTCAGTTCCTTAGAAACCATTAGGGACTAGCCTGATTCATGTTCCTTAATCATTATGGGACTAGCCTGATTCCAGGTCCTTGGAAATCATTCTGGGACTGGCCTGATTCCAGTTTATTAATCATTCTGGGACTGGCCTGATTCCAGTCCCTTAATCATTCTGGGACTAGCCATATTCCAGTTCCTTAGAAATCATTATGGGACTAGCCTGATTCCAGTTTCATATAAATCATTATGGGACTAGCCTGATTCCAGTTCCTTAATCATTATGTGACTAGCTGTATTCCAGTTCCTTAGAAACCATTATGGGACTAGCCTGATTCCAGATCCTTAACCATTATGGGACTAGCCTGATTCCAGGTCCTTAGAAATAATTCTGTGGCTGGCCTGATTCCATGTCCTTAATCATTATGGGACTAGCCGTATTCCAGTTCTTTGAAACCATTATGGGACTAGACCGATTCCAGGTCCTTATAAATCATTCTGGTACTAGCCTGATTCCAAGTCCTTAATCATAATGGGACTAGCCTGATTCCATTTCCATAGAAACCATCATGGGACTAGCCTGATTCCAGTTCCTTAATCATTATGGGACTAGCCTGATTCCAGTTCCTTAATCAGTATGGGACTAGCCTGATTCCAGTTCCTTAATCATTATGGGACTAGCCTGATTCCAGTTCCTTAATCATTATGGGACTAGCCTGATTCCAGTTCCTTATAAACCATTATGGGACTAGACTTATTCCAGTTCCTTAGAAATCACTATGGGACTAGCCTGATTCCAATTCCTTAGAAACCATTATGGGACTAGCCTTATTCCAGGTCCTTAGAAATCATTATGGGACTAGCCTGCTTCCAGGTCCTTGGAAATCATTCTGGGACTGGCCTGATTCCAGTTCCTTAATCATTATGGCCTGATTCCAGTTCCTTAATCATTATGGGACTAGCCGTATTCCAGTTCCTTAGAAATCATTATGGGACTAGCCTGATTCCAGTTCCTTAGAAATCATTCTGGGGCTGGCCTGATTCCAGTTCCTTTAATCATTATGGGACTTGCCGTATTCCAGTTCCTTAGAAACCATTATGGGACTAGCCCGATTCCAGGTCCTTAGAAACCTTTATGGGACTAGCCTGATTCCAGTTCCTTAATCATTATGTGACTAGCTGTATTCCAGTTCCTTAGAAACCATTATGGGACTAGCCTGATTCCAATTCCTTAGAAACCATTATGGGACTAGCCTGATTCCAGTTCCTTAAAAAGCATTATGGGACTAGCCTGATTCCAGTTGCTTAAAAAACATTATAGGACAAGCCTGATTCCAGTTCCTTAGAAATCATTATGGGACTATTCTGATTCCAGATACTGAATCATTATGGGACTAGCCTGATTCCAGTTCCTTAATTATTATGGGACTAGCCTGATTCCAGATCCTTAGAAATCAAAATGGGACTATCCTAATTCCAGTTCCTTAATCATTATGGGACTAGCCTGATTCCAGTTCTTTAGAAACCATTATGGGACTATTCTTATTCCAGTTCCTTAATCATTATGGGACACTCCTAATTCCAGGTCCTTGGAAATCATTATGGGACTAGCCTGATTCCAGTTCTTTAGAAACCATTATGGGACTAGCCTTATTCCAGTTCCTTAATCATCATGGGACTAGCCTTATTACAGTTCCTTATAAAATCATTATGGGACTAGCCTGATTCCAGTGCTTTAGAAACCATTATGGGACTAGCCTTATTCCAGTTCCTTAATCATTATGGGACTAGCCTGATTCCAGTTTCTTAATCATTATGGGACTAGCCTGATTCCAGTTCCTTAATCATTATGGGACTAGCCTGATTCCAGATCTTTAGAAACCATTATGGGACTAGCCTGATTCCAGTTCCTTAATCATTTTGGGACAAGCCTGATTCCAGGTCCTTAATCATTATGGGACTAGCCTGATTCCAGGTCCTTAGAAATCATTCTGGGGCTGGCCTGATTCCAGTTCCTTAATCATTATGGGACTTGCCGTATTCCAGTTCCTTAGAAACCATTATGGGACTAGCCCGATTCCAGGTCCTTAGAAACCTTTATGGGACTAGCCTGATTCCAGTTCCTTAATCATTATGTGACTAGCTGTATTCCAGTTCCTTAGAAACCATTATGGGACTAGCCTGATTCCAGTTCCTTAATCATTTTGGGACAAGCCTGATTCCAGGTCCTTAATCATTATGGGACTAGCCTTATTCTAGTTCCTTAATCATTATGGGACTAGCCTGATTCCAGTTCCTTAATCATTATGTGACTAGCTGTATTCCAGTTCCTTAATCATTATGTGACTAGCTGTATTCCAGTTCCTTAGAAACCATTATGGGACTAGCCTGATTCCAGATCCTTAATCATCATGGGACTAGCCTGATTCCAGTTCCTTAATCATTATGTGACTAGCTGTATTCCAGGTCCTTAATCATTATGTGACTAGCTGTATTCCAGTTCCTTAGAAACCATTATGGGACTAGCCTGATTCCAGATCCTTAACCATTATGGGACTAGCCTGATTCCAGTTCCTTAGAAATCATTCTGGGGCTGGCCTGATTCCAGTTCCTTAATCATTATGGGACTAGCCATATTCCAGTTCCTTAGAAACCATTATGGGACTAGCCTGATTCCAGGTCCTTAATTATTATGGGACTAGCCTGATTCCAGATCCTTAGAAATCAAAATGGGACTAGCCTAATTCCAGTTCCTTAATCATTATGGGACTAGCCTGATTCCAGTTCTTTAGAAACCATTATGGGACTAGCCTTATTCCAGTTCCTTAATCAATATGGGACACGCCTAATTCCAGTTCCTTGGAAATCATTATGGGACTAGCCTGATTCCAGTTCTTTAGAAACCATTATGGGACTAGCCTTATTCCAGTTCCTTAATCATCATGGGACTAGCCTTATTACAGTTCCTTATAAAATAATTATGGGACTAGCCTGATTCCAGTGCTTTAGAAACCATTATGGGACTAGCCTTATTCCAGTTCCTTAATCATTATGGGACTAGCCTGATTCCAGTTCCTTAATCATTATGGGACTAGCCTGATTCCAGTTCCTTAATCATTATGGGACTAGCCTGATTCCAGAACCTTAGAAACCATTATGGGACTAGCCTGATTCCAGTTCCTTAATCATTTTGGGACAAGCCGGATTCCAGGTCCTTAATCATTATGTGACTAGCCTTATTCTAGTTCCTTAATCATTATGGGACTAGCCTGATTCCAGTTCCTTAATCATTATGTGACTAGCTGTATTCCAGTTCCTTAATCAATATGTGACTAGCTGTATTCCAGTTCCTTAGAAACCATTATGGGACTAGCCTGATTCCAGATCCTTAATCATCATGGGACTAGCCTGATTCCAGTTCCTTAATCATTATGTGACTAGCTGTATTCCAGGTCCTTAATCATTATGTGACTAACTGTATTCCAGTTCCTTAGAAACCATTATGGGACTAGCCTGATTCCAGATCCTTAACCATTATGGGACTAGCCTGATTCCAGGTCCTTAGAAATCATTCTGGGGCTGGCCTGATTCCAGTTCCTTAATCATTATGGGACTAGCCGTATTCCAGTTCTTTGAAACCATTATGGGACTAGCCCGATTCCAGGTCCTTATAAATCATTCTGGTACTAGCCTGATTCCAAGTCCTTAATCATCATGGGACTAGCCTGATTCCATTTCCATAGAAACCATCATGGGACTAGCCTGATTCCAGTTCCTTAATCATTATGGGACTAGCCTGATTCCAGTTCCTTAATCAGTATGGGACTAGCCTGATTCCAGTTCCTTAATCATTGTGGGACTAGCGTGATTCCAGTACCTTAATCATTATGGGACTAGCCTGATTCCAGTTCCTTAGAAACCATTATGGGACTAGCCTTATTCCAGTTCCTTAGAAACCACTATGGGACTAGCCTGATTCCAATTCCTTAAAAACCATTATGGGACTAGCCTTATTCCAGGTCCTTGGAAATCATTCTGGTACTGGCCTGATTCCAGTTTCTTAATCATTCTGGGACTGGCCTGATTCCAGTCCCTTAATCATTCTGGGACTAGCCATATTCCAGTTCCTTAGAAATCATTATGGGACTAGCCTGATTCCAGTTTCTTAATCATTATGTGACTAGCTGTATTCCAGTTCCTTAGAAACCATTATGGGACTATTCCAGTTCCTTAATCATTATGGACTAGCCTGATTCCAGGTCCTTAGAAATCATTACGGGACTAGCCTGCTTCCAGGTCCTTGGAAATCATTCTGGGACTGGCCTGATTCCAGTTTCTTAATCATTCTGGGACTGGCCTGATTCCAGTCCCTTAATCATTCTGGGACTAGCCATATTCCAGTTCCTTAGAAATCATTATGGGACTAGCCTGATTCCAGTTTCTTAATCATTATGTGACTAGCTGTATTCCAGTTCCTTAGAAACCATTATGGGACTATTCTGATTCCAGATCCTTAACCATTATGGGACTAGCCTGATTCCTGGTCCTTAGAAAGCATTCTGGGGCTGGCCTGATTCCAGTTCCTCAATCATTATGGGACTAGCCGTATTCCAGTTCCTTAGAAACCATTATGGGACTAGCCTGATTCCAGGTCCTTAGAAATCATTCTGGGGCTGGCCTGATTCCAGTTCATTAATCATTATGGGACTTGCCGTATTCCAGTTCCTTAGAAACCATTATGGGACTAGCCCGATTCCAGGTCCTTAGAAACCTTTATGGGACTAGCCTGATTCCAGCTCCTTAATCATTATGTGACTAGCTGTATTCCAGTTCCTTAGAAACCATTATGGGACTAGCCTGATTCCAATTCCTTAGAAACCATTATGGGACTAGCCTGATTCCAGTTCCTTAATCATTATGTGACTAGCTGTATTCCAGTTCCTTAGAAACCATTATGGGACTGGCCTGATTCCAATTCCTTAGAAACCATTATGGGACTAGCCTGATTCCAGTTCCTTAAAAACCATTATGGGACTAGCCTGATTCCAGTTGCTTAAAAAACATTATGGGACAATTCTGATTCCAGTTCCTTAGAAATCATTATGGGACTATTCTGATTCCAGATACTGAATCATTATGGGACTAGCCTGATTCCAGTTCCTTAATTATTATGGGACTAGCCTGATTCCAGATCGTTAGAAATCAAAATGGGACTAGCCTAATTCCAGTTCCTTAATAATTATGGGACTAGCCTGATTCCAGTTCTTTAGAAACCATTATGGGACTAGTCTTATTCCAGTTCCTTAATCAATATGGGACACGCATAATTCCAGGTCCTTAGAAATCATTATGGGACTAGCCTGATTCCAGTTCTTTAGAAACCATTATGGGACTAGCCTTATTCCAGTTCCTTAATCATTATGGGACTAGCCTTATTCCAGTTCCTTATAAAATCATTATGGGACTAGCCTGATTCCAGTGCTTTAGAAACCATTATGGGACTAGCCTTATTCCAGTTCCTTAATCATTATGGGACTAGCCTGATTCCAGTTCCTTAATCATTATGGGACTAGCCTGATTCCAGTTCCTTAATCATTATGGGACTAGCCTGATTCCAGATCCTTAATCATTATGTGACTAGCTGTATTCCAGTTCCTTAATCATTATGTGACTAGCTGTATTCCAGTTCCTTAGAAACCATTATGTGACTAGCCTGATTCCAGATCCTTAACCATTATGGGACTAGCCTGATTCCAGGTCCTTAGAAATCATTCTGGGGCTGGCCTGATTCCAGTTCCTTAATCATTATGGGACTAGCCGTATTCCAGTTCCTTAGAAACCATTATGGGACTAGCCTGATTCCAATTCCTTAGAAACCATTATGGGACTAGCCTGATTCCAGTTTCTTGATCATTATGGGACTAGCTGTATTCCAGTTCCTTAGAAACCATTATGGGACTAGCCTGATTCCAATTCCTTAGAAACCATTATGGGACTAGCCTGATTCCAGTTCCATATAAATAATTATGGGACTAGCATGATTCCAGTTTCTTAATCATTATGTGACTAGCTGTATTCCAGTTCCTTAGAAACCATTATGGGACTATTCTGATTCCAGATCCTTAACCATTATGGGACTAGCCTGATTCCAGGTCCTTAGAAATCATTCTGGGGCTGGCCTGATTCCAGTTCCTTAATCATTATGGGACTAGCCGTATTCCAGTTCCTTAGAAACCATTATGGGACTAGCCTGATTCCAGGTCCTTAGAAATCATTCTGGGGCTGGCCTGATTCCAGTTCCTTAATCATTATGGGACTTGCCGTATTCCAGTTCCTTAGAAACCACTATGGGACTAGCCCGATTCCAGGTCCTTAGAAACCTTTATGGGACTAGCCTGATTCCAGTTCCTTAATCATTATGTGACTAGCTGTATTCCAGTTCCTTAGAAACCATTATGGGACTAGCCTGATTCCAATTCCTTAGAAACCATTATTGGACTCGCCTGATTCCAGTTCCTTAATCATTATGTGACTAGCTGTATTCCAGTTCCTTAGAAACCATTATGGGACTAGCCTGATTCCAATTCCTTAGAAACCATTATGGGACTAGCCTGATTCCAGTTCCTTAAAAACCATTATGGGACTAGCCTGATTCCAGATGCTTAAAAAACATTATGGGACAAGCCTGATTCCAGTTCCTTAGAAATCATTATGGGACTATTCTGATTCCAGATACTGAATCATTATGGGACTAGCCTGATTCCAGTTCCTTAATAATTATGGGACTAGCCTGATTCCAGATCCTTAGAAATCAAAATGGGACTAGCCTAATTCCAGTTCCTTAATCATTATGGGACTAGCCTGATTCCAGTTCTTTAGAAACCATTATGGGACTAGCCTTATTCCAGTTCCTTAATCAATATGGGACACGCCTAATTCCAGGTCCTTAGAAATCATTATGGGACTAGCCTGATTCCAATTCCTTAGAAACCATTATTGGACTAGCCTGATTCCAGTTCCTTAATCATTATGTGACTAGCTGTATTCCAGTTTCTTAGAAACCATTATGGGACTAGCCTGATTCCAATTCCTTAGAAACCATTATGGGACTAGCCTGATTCCAGTTCCTTAAAAACCATTATGGGACTAGCCTGATTCCAGATGCTTAAAAAACATTATGGGACAAGCCTGATTCCAGTTCCTTAGAAATCATTATGGGACTATTCTGATTCCAGATACTGAATCATTATGGGACTAGCCTGATTCCAGTTCCTTAATTATTATGGGACTAGCCTGATTCCAGTTCTTTAGAAACCATTATGGGACTAGCCTTATTCCAGTTCCTTAATCAATATGGGACACGCCTAATTCCAGGTCCTTAGAAATCATTATGGGACTAGCCTGATTCCAGTTCTTTAGAAACCATTATGGGACTAGCCTTATTCCAGTTCCTTAATCATTATGGGACTAGCCTTATTCCAGTTCCTTATAAAATCATTATGGGACTAGCCTGATTCCAGTGCTTTAGAAACCATTATGGGACTAGCCTTATTCCAGTTACTTAATCATTATGGGACTAGCCTGATTCCAGTTCCTTAATCATTATGGGACTAGCCTGATTCCAGATCCTTAGAAACCATTATGCGACTAGCCTGATTTCAGTTCCTTAATCATTTTGGGACTAGCCTGATTCCAGGTCCTTAATCATTATGGGACTAGCTTTATTCTAGTTCCTTAATCATTATGGGACTAGCCTGATTCCAGTTCCTTAATCATTATGTGACTAGCTGTATTCCAGTTCCTTAATCATTATGTGACTAGCCCGATTCCAGTTCCTTAATCGTTATGTGACTAGCTGTATTCCAGTTCCTTAATCATTATGGGACTAGCCGTATTCCAGTTCCTTAGAAACCATTATGGGACTGGCCTGATTCCAGGTCCTTAGAAATCATTCTGGGGCTGGCCTGATTCCAGTTCCTTAATCATTATGGGACTAGCCGTATTCAAGTTCTTTGAAACCATTATGGGACTAGCCTGATTCCAGTTCCTTAATCATTATGGGACTAGCCTGATTCCAGTTCCTTAATCATTATGGGACTAGCCTGATTCCAGTTCCTTAATCAGTATGGGACTAGCCTGATTCCAGTTCCTTAATCATTATGGGACTAGCCTGATTCCAGTTCCTTAATCATTATGGGACTAGCCTGATTCCAGTTCCTTAGAAACCATTATGGGACTAGCCTTATTCCAGTTCCTTAGAAACCACTATGGGACTATTCTGATTCCAGACACTGAATCATTATGGGACTAGCCTGATTTCAGTTCCTTAATTATTATGGGACTAGCCTGATTCCAGATCCTTAGAAATCAAAATGGGACTAGCCTAATTCCAGTTCCTTAATAATTATGGGACTAGCCTGATTCCAGTTCTTTAGAAACCATTATGGGACTAGTCTTATTCCAGTTCCTTAATCAATATGGGACACGCATAATTCCAGGTCCTTAGAAATCATTATGGGACTAGCCTGATTCCAGTTCTTTAGAAACCATTATGGGACTAGCCTTATTCCAGTTCCTTAATCATTATGGGACTAGCCTTATTCCAGTTCCTTATAAAATCATTATGGGACTAGCCTGATTCCAGTGCTTTAGAAACCATTATGGGACTAGCCTTATTCCAGTTCCTTAATCATTATGGGACTAGCCTGATTCCAGTTCCTTAATCATTATGGGACTAGCCTGATTCCAGTTCCTTAATCATTATGGGACTAGCCTGATTCCAGATCCTTAGAAACCATTATGGGACTAGCCTGATTTCAGTTCCTTAATCATTTTGGGACAAGCCTGATTCCAGGTCCTTAATCATTATGGGACTAGCCTGATTCTAGTTCCTTAATCATTATGGGACTAGCCTGATTCCAGTTCCTTAATCATTATGTGACTAGCTGTATTCCAGTTCCTTAATCATTATGGGACTAGCCCGATTCCAGTTCCTTAATCATTATGTGACTAGCTGTATTCCAGTTCCTTAATCATTATGTGACTACCTGTATTCCAGTTCCTTAGAAACCATTATGGGACTAGCCTGATTCCAGATCCTTAACCATCATGGGACTAGCCTGATTCCAGTTCCTTAATCATTATGTGACTAGCTGTATTCCAGTTCCTTAATCATTATGTGACTAGCTGTATTCCAGTTCCTTAGAAACCATTATGTGACTAGCCTGATTCCAGATCCTTAACCATTATGGGACTAGCCTGATTCCAGGTCCTTAGAAATCATTCTGGGGCTGGCCTGATTCCAGTTCCTTAATCATTATGGGACTAGCCGTATTCCAGTTCCTTAGAAACCATTATGGGACTAGCCTGATTCCAATTCCTTAGAAACCATTATGGGACTAGCCTGATTCCAGTTCCTTGATCATTATGGGACTAGCTGTATTCCAGTTCCTTAGAAACCATTATGGGACTAGCCTGATTCCAATTCCTTAGAAACCATTATGGGACTAGCCTGATTCCAGTTCCATATAAATATTTATGGGACTAGCATGATTCCAGTTTCTTAATCATTATGTGACTAGCTGTATTCCAGTTCCTTAGAAACCATTATGGGACTATTCTGATTCCAGATCCTTAACCATTATGGGACTAGCCTGATTCCAGGTCCTTAGAAATCATTCTGGGGCTGGCCTGATTCCAGTTCCTTAATCATTATGGGACTAGCCGTATTCCAGTTCCTTAGAAACCATGATGGGACTAGCCTGATTCCAGGTCCTTAGAAATCATTCTGGGGCTGGCCTGATTCCAGTTCCTTAATCATTATGGGACTTGCCGTATTCCAGTTCCTTAGAAACCACTATGGGACTAGCCCGATTCCAGGTCCTTAGAAACCTTTATGGGACTAGCCTGATTCCAGTTCCTTAATCATTATGTGACTAGCTGTATTCCAGTTCCTTAGAAACCATTATGGGACTAGCCTGATTCCAATTCCTTAGAAACCATTATTGGACTCGCCTGATTCCAGTTCCTTAATCATTATGTGACTAGCTGTATTCCAGTTCCTTAGAAACCATTATGGGACTAGCCTGATTCCAATTCCTTAGAAACCATTATGGGACTATTCTGATTCCAGATACTGAATCATTATGGGACTAGCCTGATTCCAGTTCCTTAATAATTATGGGACTAGCCTGATTCCAGATCCTTAGAAATCAAAATGGGACTAGCCTAATTCCAGTTCCTTAATCATTATGGGACTAGCCTGATTCCAGTTCTTTAGAAACCATTATGGGACTAGCCTTATTCCAGTTCCTTAATCAATATGGGACACGCCTAATTCCAGGTCCTTAGAAATCATTATGGGACTAGCCTGATTCCAATTCCTTAGAAACCATTATTGGACTAGCCTGATTCCAGTTCCTTAATCATTATGTGACTAGCTGTAATCCAGTTTCTTAGAAACCATTATGGGACTAGCCTGATTCCAATTCCTTAGAAACCATTATGGGACTAGCCTGATTCCAGTTCCTTAAAAACCATTATGGGACTAGCCTGATTCCAGATGCTTTAAAAACATTATGGGACAAGCCTGATTCCAGTTCCTTAGAAATCATTATGGGACTATTCTGATTCCAGATACTGAATCATTATGGGACTAGCCTGATTCCAGTTCCTTAATTATTATGGGACTAGCCTGATTCCAGATCCTTAGAAATCAAAATGGGACTAGCCTAATTCCAGTTCCTTAATCATTATGGGACTAGCCTGATTCCAGTTCTTTAGAAACCATTATGGGACTAGCCTTATTCCAGTTCCTTAATCAATATGGGACACGCCTAATTCCAGTTCCTTAGAAATCATTATGGGACTAGCCTGATTCCAGTTCTTTAGAAACCATTATGGGACTAGCCTTATTCCAGTTCCTTAATCATTATGGGACTAGCCATATTCCAGTTCCTTATAAAATCATTATGGGACTAGCCTGATTCCAGGTCCTTAGAAATCATTATGGGACTAGCCTGATTCCAGGTCCTTAGAAATCATTCTGGGGCTGGCCTGATTCCAGTTCCTTAATCATTATGGGACTAGCCGTATTCCAGTTCTTTGAAACCATTATGGGACTAGCCTGATTCCAGTTCCTTAATCATTATGGGACTAGCCTGATTCCAGTTCCTTAATCAGTATGGGACTAGCCTGATTCCAGTTCCTTAATCATTATGGGACTAGCCTGATTCCAGTTCCTTAATCATTATGGGACTAGCCTGATTCCAGTTCCTTAGAAACCATTATGGGACTAGCCTTATTCCAGTTCCTTAGAAACCACTATGGGACTAGCCTGATTCCAATTCCTTAGAAACCATTATGGGAATAGCCCTATTCCAGGTCCTTGGAAATCATTCTAGGACTGGCCTGATTCCAGTTTCTTAATCATTCTGGGACTGGCCTGATTCCAGTCCCTTAATCATTATGGGACTAGCCTGCTTCCAGTTCCTTAGAAATCATTATGGGACTAGCCTGATTCCAGTTCCATATAAATCATTATGGGACTAGCCTGATTACAGTTCCTTAATCATTATGTGACTAGCTGTATTCCAGTTCCTTAGAAACCATTATGGGACCATTCTGATTCCAGATCCTTAACCATTATGGGACTAGCCTGATTCCAGGTCCTTAGAAATCATTCTGGGGCTGGCCTGATTCCAGTTCCTTAATCATTATGGGACTAGCCGTATTCCAGTTCCTTAGAAACCATTATGGGACTACCCTGATTCCAGTTCCTTGATCATTATGTGACTAGCTGTATTCCAGTTCCTTAGAAACCATTATGGGACTAGCTGTATTCCAGTTCCTTAGAAACCATTATGGGACTAGCCTGATTCCAGTTCCTTGATCATTATGTGACTAGCTGTATTCCAGTTCCTTAGAAACCATTATGGGACTAGCCTGATTCCAATTCCTTAGAAACCATTATGGGACTAGCCTGATTCCAGTTCCTTAAAAACCATTATGGGACTAGCCTGATTCCAGTTGCTTAAAAAACATTATGGGACAAGCCTGATTCCAGTTCCATAATCATTATGGGACTAGCCTGATTCCAGTTCTTTAGAAACCATTATGGGACTAGCCTTATTCCAGTTCCTTAATCAATATGGGACACGCCTAATTCCAGGTCCTTAGAAATCATTATGGGACTAGCCTGATTCCAGTTCTTTAGAAACCATTATGGGACTAGCCTTATTCCAGTTCCTTAATCATTATGGGACTAGCCTTATTCCAGTTCCTTATAAAATCATTATGGAATTAGCCTGATTCCAGTGCTTTAGAAACCATTATGGGACTAGCCTTATTCCAGTTCCTTAATCTTTATGGGACTAGCCTGATTCCAGTTCCTTAATCATTATGGGACTAGCCTGATTCCAGTTCCTTAATCATTATGGGACTAGCCTGATTCCAGATCCTTAGAAACCATTATGGGACTAGCCTGATTCCAGTTCCTTAATCATTTTGGGACTAGCCTGATTCCAGGTGCTTAATCATTATGGGACTAGCCTGATTCCAGTTCCTTAAAAACCATTATGGGACTAGCCTGATTCCAGTCATTAACTAGTGGAAGTGGAAGCCTGTCCCAGAGTGTTACTAGTCATTAACTAGTGGAAGCTTGTTCAAGAGTGTTACTAGTCCATTAACTAGTGGAAGCATGTCCCAGAGTGTTACTAGTCCACTAACTAGAGGAAGCTTGTCCCAGAATGTTACTAGTCATTAACTAGTGGAAGCCTGTCCCAGAGTGTTACTAGTCATTAACTAGTGGAAACCTGTCCCAGAGTGTTACTAGTCATTAAGTAGTGGAAGTGGAAGCCTGTCCCAGAGTGTTACTAGTCATTTACTAGTGGAAGTGGAAGCCTGTCCCAGAGTGTTACTAGTCATTGACTAGTGGAAGCCTGTCCCAGACTGTTACTAGTCATTTACTAGTGGAAGTGGAAGCCTGTCCCAGAGTGTTACTAGTCGTTAACTAGTGGAAACCTGTCCAAGACTGTTACTATTCATTAACTAGTGGAAGCCTCTCCCAAAGTGTTACTAGTCATTAACTAGTGGAAGCCTGTCCCAGAGTGTTACTAGTCATTAACTAGTGGAAACCTGTCCCAGAGTGTTACTAGTCATTAACTATTGGAAATCTGTCCCAGAGTGTTACTAGTCATTAACTAGTGGAAGCCTGTCCCAGAGTGTAACTAGTCATTTACTAGTGGAAGTGGAAGCCTGTCCCAGAGTGTTACTAGTCGTTAACTTGTGGAAACCTGTCCCAGACTGTTACTAGTCATTAACTAGTGGAAGCCTCTCCCAAAGTGTTACTAGTCATTAACTAGTGGAAGCCTGTCCCAGAGTGTTACTAGTCATTAACTAGTGGAAACCTGTCCCAGAGTGTTACTAGTCATTAACTATTGGAAATCTGTCCCAGAGTGTTACTAGTCATTAACTAGTGGAAGCCTGTCCCAGAGTGTAACTAGTCATTTACTAGTGGAAGTGGAAGCCTGTCCCAGAGTGTTACTAGTCGTTAACTTGTGGAAACCTGTCCCAGACTGTTACTAGTCATTAACTAGTGGAAGCCTCTCCCAAAGTGTTACTAGTCATTAACCAGTGGAAGCCTGTCCCAGAGTGTTACTAGTCGTTAACTTGTGGAAACCTGTCCCAGACTGTTACTAGTCATTAACTAGTGGAAGCCTCTCCCAAAGTGTTACTAGTCATTAACTAGTGGAAGCCTGTCCCAGAGTGTTACTAGTCATTAACTAGTGGAAACCTGTCCCAGAGTGTTACTAGTCATTAACTATTGGAAATCTGTCCCAGAGTGTTACTAGTCATTAACTAGTGGAAGCCTGTCCCAGAGTGTAACTAGTCATTTACTAGTGGAAGTGGAAGCCTGTCCCAGAGTGTTACTAGTCGTTAACTTGTGGAAACCTGTCCCAGACTGTTACTAGTCATTAACTAGTGGAAGCCTCTCCCAAAGTGTTACTAGTCATTAACTAGTGGAAGCCTGTCCCAGAGTGTTACTAGTCGTTAACTTGTGGAAACCTGTCCCAGACTGTTACTAGTCATTAACTAGTGGAAGCCTCTCCCAAAGTGTTACTAGTCATTAACTAGTGGAAGCCTGTCCCAGAGTGTTACTAGTCATTAACTAGTGGAAACTGGCTCCATCCTGGCTCCATCCTGGCTCCACCCTGGCTCCACCCTGGCTCCATCCTGGCTCCATCCTGGCTCCACCCTGGCTCCATCCTGGCTCCATCCTGGCTCCACCCTGGCTCCATCCTGGCTCCATCCTGGCTCCACAGTCTGAAAAAGGCATTAGTTGTATTATTTTAACATCTATCCTTTTCTAAAAGTTGTCATTGTTTAGGCTACTAGTCTCTTGCCAGATCCTGTGTGTGGATCCACCAGTTTGATTTCATTTCCGTTGAACTCATGTGCATATTTCTGAAAAGTTACTTGTCTTGTAGTTTAAGTTATATTTACATTTCTCGAGTCATTTGAGTTGGAACAAGGGGCATTTATCAGAACTAAGGACAGAGAAAGAAAGCCCTGTTGACCACGCAGGCTTCGTGTATTTTAGTCACATTGGGAAGGGGGGGGGGGGGGTATTTACTTTAGGACGGTAGGGGGTTTGCCCAAACACTGCTGCAGTTGTTCAATCACACGTTCGCACCAAGCCAAGTACCTCAACTCCTCCACAGAGTTGTGCATAGACTCGTTTTTATTTATTATGAACCCCCGACTCTCTGTGTCAATTCTACAAAAACATGCTTTCTTAAGACTTTACCGTGTAGCTATGTTTGTCCCCTGTTGTTGCGTGCCTTTCTTTGTTTGCTCATTTTTTTGCGTTTTAATACGTTAATACAACCACTGTTTCCTTGTTGAGATTCAATACGCACATGCACATTCGCGCTGAGCTGTCAAGGAAACGAGGAAACAGTCGGTGCTTGTATTATTTGATTAACGTTTTATAAAAAAATAATAATGTGCATTTCACTTTAGCGGCTGGAAGGAGTCAGAGGTTAATTTAAAAACGAGATTCTACGCTCAAATCTGTGGAGGAGTTGAGGTAGGCCTTCTTGGGAAGTTCACTCCAAGTTTCACCACCCGACCGGTGTAGAAACACTCTCTCCTCTCTCTCTCTCGCTCCCCCATCTCTCTCTCTCCCCCCTCTCTCTCTGTTCAGCCACCATGCAACACTACTGGAAAAGTAGCAAATGCTACAGTTACAATTAAGGAACCACGCCTTTACCGTTCTTTTCTCTGCCTGAATGACTGTATTTATACCAGCAGACCTCCGCCGACTGACCAACTGTTGCGTCTCACTCACTCTCTCTGTTTTAGAGAAACGCAGGCTGAAGTTTGGTTGACGGCTTGTTTCTTTCATTATTTTATTATCGCGAGAGGAGAGGGTCCTGACCAGCAGCTCAGCGCAGACGAGCTGAGGAGAAGCCCCGGTCCAGTCAGTCCCCTAACCTCGCTCTGAAACAAGGGACTGCTGCCCTCATCAACACACCGCCGACATGGACTATTTCAATCTCTTCTTCATATTGTGTTTTTCCTGGAAACACTTAATTTCCAATGCCCACTCATCTGACAGCAATCAGCAGCCAATTCCAACAGGTAAGTAAGTGGCTTAGGCTATTATAAAACTATTCTTGTCCTTTAGCCAACACGTTTGTAAATAACACTGATGCCTTTTAGACTGGTTTTGATGCATGTATTAATACTTTATAGCCCAATAATACATATATAAATAAACAATAAAAGTATTTATGTTCCAATAATGTAACTTTGATTTCCTGAGTTCTGTTACTATTTATATTGCGTGCTGTCTACTAATGTGTGATTTATTGGAAATATTCTTATAAATATATAAATATATATAACTATATATATATATATTTATGCTTATTTTTTAGGGGACAAAAATATACAACACGATATTCAAGTCAGGCCTATTACAAAAACACCCCTACACAAAAAAAACATCTACATAAATAATAGAATATAAAAAGATGACAGATCACATTACCTACTTCACACATCAAATATTACCCTACTATATTCTAAAGTTAGCTGCAGATATTTTAATCCGTTTTTCTATGTAATTCAATTTAGGATTTAATGAAACAACACATTCATAGGCCCATGTGAAGGCTTGGGATCTAGGTTATGTTTGGAGCTGTTGGCTATTCGGCCACAGGCCCTTAACGTGAGGACGCACAGGTTATGTTTGGAGCTGTTCGCTATTCGGCCACAGGCCCTTAACGTGAGGACGCACAGGTTATGTTTGGAGCTGTTCGCTATTCGGCCACAGGCCCTTAACGTGAGGACGCACAGGTTATGTTTGGAGCTGTTCGCTATTCGGCCACATGCCCTTAACGTGAGGAAGCACAGGTTCTACCTGCCAGTGCGAGTGTGAAAATTAGATGTCTGCTGTGTTTGCGAAGTGGAACATGGTGATGTCAACATTTACACTATAACGTTAAAGGACTTTCTCATAAAGAGCAAATAAACTTCTGCCGGTTTCTCACATTTCAGCCTTTATTGACGGTTCTGTGTGGCTGACGCACAAAGTTTAATGCATAGTGCGCCCGTCTTTTTATCTCACCATATACTGGAAAGGTTATAGGATCCAAATCAAAATAATAATTGTATCCAGTGCTTGACTTGGGCAGGAGCTCGCTGGAGCTGAGCTGGAGCTGAGCTGGAGCTGAGCTGGAGCTGAGTTCAAGCGCCTCAAATGTTCTACTGCTCCAACTCCTGTTTTTCTTATAGAATATTAGTTAAACAGTGTTGTGGAGTTCCTTCACCTAAATACCGTATAAACAGTAGCAAAATGACTATCGCACCTATTTCAGGCCAAGTCAAGCACCCTTATAAGACAAAGTTACACTTTACCAGGCCAATAAGTCTTCTGTAGAAGTCTCCTGTTACCGTTTTTAAAGCAAACTTTTCACTTGCCTGTATTAGTTTCAGTGTGTTTTCTCACGAGTTTGTGATTATTGGGTTAATCTGTAGACTCACTGTTTTGGTGCTATAATGCTGTGCTACTGAATGAGAAGGCCACCCTGTTGAAATTAGTAGAATAGTCCTAATTCAACGGACTCTGTATGTGACCGAACAACAACCTTCTGCCTAGGGGTCTTGACCCTTTTGGCACAGGTAACAGTGCATTTATGCCCCTTCCACAGTGATCACTGGTTCAACCCTCACTCCGGCTGCACCAA